>NC_091220.1:16223699-16458699 GCF_040958095.1 Procambarus clarkii | reverse complement strand
ACAATTGGCTGCCTGACAAACTAGGTGTAGCTTCTCTGCTGGCAAAGATCATTCTCCACTGGATGGTTTATCTCTCTCTATTTGCAGAGGGATTCTTCTGTTCCCTGTTCCCTTGTTTTGTACAGTGCAACCTTCATGCAGGGCTAAAATTCACAGAACTGGAAAAGTTGATTAAACTGGGCCATTTACATCATTTTGGGGTCATGGCCCTATTTGTTCCCTTCTTCCCTTTGTAACTTCCGGGGGTGATCTGTTTTTATATAGCATCAGGGCACCCGTTTTCCCCAACCACTGGGCATGGGGAGCGATGGGTGTGCCTTAAGTACACATATTTCCATGACAACCCAAATTATAATATATAATAAATGGTTAATACAATGGATTTTTTTTATTAGTTTTTTCTTATATTAGACATAGCACACAAAGGCAGGGGTTATCTTGAAAAGATTTCAAGGCGTAGCGTTCCCGCAGCCCGGTCCTCGACCAGGCCTCCTTTTTGTTACACAACCCCAGGAAGCAGCCCATAGCAGCTGTCTAACTCTCAGGTACCTATTTACTGCTAGGTAACAGGGGCATCAGGGGAAAGAAACTCTGCCCATTTGTTTCTGCCTCCACCGGGAATCGAACCTGAAACCTTAGGACTTCGAATCCGAAGCGCTGTCCACTCAGCTGTCATGCCCCTATCATTAAATAGGGGCTGTCAGGTGCACAATATATCATTGAAAAAGAACTAAGTCTGAAGGCAAAACAACAAACTATCTAAGCGGCAGGTATTTTGACTTTGACGACAGCATACATGGAAAAATATTTCAAAGCGAAAGAACCTTGCAAGGCCCCGGAGTGGGAGGGTTGTCATGTATGCGCATGGGGGTCCCTCCGGCCCCCGCCATACCCACTCATGGGCTCTGGCCAGGTCATCCACCCTCTTGTGAGAAACCATTCGGGGAAGTGGTACCCCTCAATGACGACCCTGCACAGGTAGTTAACTACCAGCTATCCTGACCACGGGTCAGAATATTTCACGGCTATATATATCACCTTGTGCACAAATTGCACTGTGATCTAGGACTAAGGTAGTCTGCCCTTTGAAGTGCACTTGGACCATATTCTGTAGAGGGACTATGTCCAGGTTAGGGCTTTCACAGAGCAGATCTTAAGGTCGCTCATGGTGAGGCCCATATCACGAAGCCCACATGCACTCTACCTGCACCATCCCCCTCTTCAGTTTAGGATGGTGGAAGAGGTGGATGCTGTGTGCTTACCAGTATACTCCCTGACCCATTGAAGAATCTCTGGGGTGCCGTACTTATTATGCTTGCTCTGATGTGGAATGTTATCAGCAGAGACCTGGGTGTCTAATATAAAGGCCTTGTCACTTTTGCAAGCAATGATGTTAAGCTTGCAGAAAGTCCTTCCATCTGGTATATGAACCTCACGTTCCAGCACAAAGCCTCTGCCACAAGCGGCCAGCTATGAAGCGGGTGATGTCGTCACGACCTTTCACACGAGCCCCCATGCATCTTGTAGGAGGCTTGGGATATGTGGCCCAGAGTCCCTGGTCTCCGGCAAGCGTCGCAGAGACCAGAAACCCCAGGTCTACCCCTAGCATCTCTAGACAGTGGCTACAGCATTTACTCTAATCTGGATGGCGTGGGCAAAATCTCCTCCACTTAGCAAATGGGTAAAAGACAAAGCCCACTTGTGGCAAGATGGAACCTCTCAAGCAGATTCAAAGCCGGCACTGTCAACCATGCTATAGAGTTTTTGCTTTCCGAACCCTAGAGCGCTCAGACTTACCGTTAGAAGGGGTTCCAGCGGCTGTAATCGGGTATGCCCATCGACACATTTGAGTTTGGAATGCGGCTAGGAGAGCCACTGTCACTACCACTGGATCCTCCAACTCAACCATCACCCAGAGCTGCTTGTTCTTTGGTAGGTGGATTGATGCTGCAAAGTCATGAATTCATAGTCCACCATCCTTTACGTCGGCATGGAAGTCCTTATCGTGGGGCAGTCATAGCCAGCCACGAACAGGCCTTCTGTAACCGCCTATCCAGCCGTTCCAATTCCGTCTTAAACACGTGTCCGAGAACAAGCCGGTGGTTAATTTTGGAAATTAGGTTGTTTAACCCTTGCACTGCTCACCTATTTTCGGTAAAAACGTCTTGGTGCAATTGTCAAGGACATATTTTTGTTATTTTTACAAATGTTCAGGTAAATTTAATGTCAAAATGTTTGCAAAGTCAACTATTTCCATTTCAAAACACAAATTGTAATGAAAACATTAAAAAACATTAAAATATAGTCAAATTAAAAAACAAAAAGCACAACTCTCTGAGCGCCTAAAGGCGCTTTGCGCAGTGCAGTGGTTAAGTAGGTATAGTCTCTGTTGGGGTTTGAGGGTGGGGTGGGGGGGGGCCTTGGTGATGTTGGTTAGACCCTCCTCAAACAGGGAACCATAGGACAAGCGTCTGCCTCTGACCCTGATAAGTATGCCTAAGTACAGGTACGTGTACACGTCTGCCACACTCATAGTATCAATGACATTGGTTCCGACAAAATATTATTACATTGATCCCCAGGGTAATGCAGTTCTCATATGTTGATTTTAGTTATTATCACCCAGTTTTATACAAATGATGTAAATATGTTTATACAGTTTGAATTCACTTTAACAAACTATTTGGGGTAAAGCCGATTTGTTGCATAATGGATTTTGTTTGATCCGTCTGACCCCTAGCAACCTCCCTTGCCTCCCAAGGTAAAAAAAAAAAACGACAGCTAACATTTACTGTACTGCATCTTGCAAACGAGTTGCATTGCAAAATGCTGTTTATAAGTCAATTGTTTGAAACTGAACCAGGCTTCCCATAAGAATAATAGTATTAATGAGGGATATGTTCCTTGACCACCAAAGATCATTACACGAAACCAATATTTTTGGGACAGATATTAAAACAAAAACAAAATAACACTGCCTATCATTTATCTGAATGGAAGTTATCTTGCTTGTAAAAGTTTTTGAAGAGTGAAAAGTTTTAATTAAATAAATAAGTGCAAATATTGGATATAGTCACTTGTAAATCATTGTACGAGTAAGCACTTCCCACCCTCCTTCCATCACTAGCCCTCTGCCCCACCCCACCATTGTGGACTTGGGAGAGCCACCAGTCTTAACTCTTGTCACTCTTAACACTCCCCAAGCCCCAGGCCAGGCTGGGGAGTAGAACAATTCCCACAACCCCGTCCAGGTACTGTCATCTTTCCACCAACACCACTACCTAAAGACTGTACACACCCAAAATCACTCCTGGCACCATGTAATGGTCTTTTTTTATTTTTGTTGATTCTTTATTGTAAATATTTATTTTGTTATGAAAATTATAATTTTATAGTACAGTGGTACCTCGACTTACGAATTTTTCGAGTTACGACCCCAATTTCGTCTGAAAATTTGATTCGACTTGTGACTTTTGCCACGACTTGCAACTTTGTTGATACACGTATGGGTCGATGGAACGCGTGGTTCCTGGTGGCACGGGCGACCCCGCTTCAGTTTATCAGACCGCCTGCTTAGTGACGATCGTGCTTGAATTCTTTGTAAAGAATTGAATTGTTTTTGTGCCTTTTTGAATTTTGAACATAAAAGTAATTATTATATATCATGCCATGAGTCCCAAGAAAGTCAGTGGTAAGGTTCAACCTAAGAAAATACTTGTGAGTAGAGGCAGTAGAGGATGTTCCTTCCTTGTTAGGAAAGTGTGTGAAGTATGGGAAAGTTTTGTTGAAAAAACTCACCCAGATAAAGCTGTAACAGGTCATTGCATTGACCTTTTAAATGACAATGTGATGTCTCACTAGAGACAAGTGTTAAAATGTAGGGAAAAACAAGTCTCCATGGAAAGGTTCTTAGTGAGAAAAAACAAGCAGTGAGCCACAACCAGGTCCTAGTGGTATGCAGGCAAAACATAGGAGAAAGAGTACCCTAGAGAGGTCATTACTGTCTGATGTTATAATGGAATGGAACTCTCCTTCCATATGCTAACAAGAGTCGTCAGTAAAGGTAAGCTATAACTTGTACATATTATAGTACTAAATATTTGTGTATATTAGGTATGAAATGTATTTTGAAGTTAATATTTTTGGGAGTGGGGAACGGATTAATTCAATTTACATTATTTCTTATGGGAAAATTCATTATGGGTTGCAAATTTTTGGGTGACGACCCATCTCTGGTAACGGATTGAATATGTAAACGGAGGGGCCACTGTAGTAAAGAAATTAAAAGAAATATCTTCATAATAACCCTGACATTCATTTTGGTAAGTACCTTTCTCTAACACCAAATGTTTGCATTTTCCTTACTTTAACAAAATAAGTTTTAAGAGGCTGGATCCTGAGAAATGCCTAACACTTAGGGCCAAATTTCTTTAGTCAGGTTTTGTTGGTAGTTGTCCATCACATGACCAGTTGAAATATAAATTTTGCTTAGTCAATTTTGCCCATAGAGCATGGGAAATAGTTAGGTAAAGAATGGTGACTTTTAATATTGCTACAATCACATTATTAATTATTTTCAAAGATGGATGTATCACAATGAGAAAGTGATGGAGCTTTGGTTAAACTATCAAGCATATTTTAAAGAAAATTCTATGGTTCATTTTCATTTTGAGTTTAGGGATTTGTTTACCCTGCTACCTCTAAGAATGAGGCTTCCAGGCTGGGGGTTGTGGGAAATCAGCTAAATGTGGTGAAATCTCTTCAGACAACTCTGTAGTTCATCATGTGATAGGTGCATAGAGAAAAAATTAGGGTTTGAAGGGTAACTTCTTTAATAGGCTTTGCTTACATTATTAATAACTTTTGTATATGAATAAAATATTACGAGAAACAGGCATAGCAGTATATTTTTCGTGTTATCTTAAATACACGATTTAAAGATACGAGTGGCTTTTGCAATAATTATTTCGGGCAGTTTTCCCCATAATAGACAATCGGGTAATTGTGCAATAATTTAATGCTGGTGATCTATTCCCCTTAAACATTTGAGCCACATTCACAACTTTTCATGGCTCCTATGATTTGCTCGACTAGTGTGTTACAAGGGCGCACTGTGCTTGTCGTTACATTTTTAAAGAACTCTGCAAATGACATAATTGGCTAAACTTGCATTTTTGAAAAGAGATATCGAAGAGCATTTTCAAAGGATACCTGATCAACCAGGCTGCGAGTAGCCACATCGTACAGCCTGGTTGATCAGACCAGCAACCAGGAGCGTTGATCCTTGGAATCATCAACAGATAGGCAGGTGTTCTGGAAACTTGCTAAGCGTTTATTTTTGTATTTGTTGAATAAATTCCTCCCGGGTAATCAGAGTTTATCCACCGTTATTCTTCCTTATCCTCATAGAAGACATTGACAGAGACTACGACGGCTCCTCCTGAGCCGTCGTAGTCTCTTGACCTGATTTTAGTCTTTCTCCCCCTCACCTCGGTATATGGTTTCCCATTTGGCTTGTGAAATCTTCCTCAAATCTGTGATTAGGTAGCTCTTTCCTCCAGCTTTAAGGTTGAAAAGCTTCAGGCTCTTCTCAGAGGGCAGGGACTCTTTATTTCTTTGGCCCTGGAGGGCAGTTTGTTCATTTGCAGCCTTCTTCTTTTCTGGCGAAGAATGAGTCAGTGAATTCTGGAGGTGGTCCTTTGGTGATTTGATGCTTGGTTAGTCCGGGGTGCATCATTTCTTGTATGTAGTGTGGGCCACCGGATCTAACTCTATGCACACTTTGTTGATCGACCCTGCTCCCTTGGTACACTGTTCCAGGGCACACATTTCTCAGGTCATCCACAGCGTCATTAAGTCTGTGGTCAACCCTTGAGCCCATAATGTTTGCAAGTACTCTGCATTGGTTGCAGTCTTTTCCAACATTTTCTGGGCTGATATTTGGGCTCAGAGGCTTTTTGCAATCTAACAGTCGTGGCAGCCCAGTATTTGGTTAATGTTCCTATTCCAGTCAGTCATGTGTTGAATTTTGGGTCTTGTCCCTTGCTTAGATTTTCTTATTTGTCATAGTGCATGCTGCCTTTCCTACCTGGTAAGTCCCATTTTTGTTCTATGTGGTTAGTTATCTTCAGGGTACCATTGGGGTACCCCACAAACCCAGCATTAAACATAACGAAATGCCTCTTTCTGGATGAGCCCTGGTGGCTCCCTGACTCACTTCTCCTCTACCAGGCTAGTCATTTCATCAGTGTGCTGTTCATCAGCTCCAGAACTGGCAAGGAAGAGGGCTACATTTGGAAACCTTGCCACCTGGTGGTGGCATTTGGTACTATAAGTTTCAAACCAAGTTTGAATGTTTCTCTTGATCTGTGTGAATCGTTTACAGGGTTGTTTGGCATTTTCATGGCATTGGTCTTTGTTAACCCTCCAGTTGTCTATAAAGTGTTGCTGATTTTCTGAATGCTTTGCTGATGTTGTGGCAAATTGTCACCTACTGTCTGCACCTGCACCTGTTTAAGTGAGCATACCAGGTTTTGGCTCTGGTCCTCGGTAGGCCAAACAGAACTCCTGCTTCTTATGTGACCCATTTCCGTGGAGCAATCTCGGCGCAATTCCTTGTGGGAGCCACCGGGGCACATCCAGAAAGAGGCTTTTCATTTAATTCAATGCTGGGTTTTTAATTTTGTGTATAATTTCGAGTTATTATTGACTTCCAGTAATATTTGTATAATAGTTTCTCGTATTTTAGTATTTTTGTTAAAATTGTTACTGATTTTATTAATATGTAAACTTAAACTAAAATTCCTTTGGGTAATGATGATCATTAATAAGACATGGTGGCATAATAATAGATTCACTTTTGGCTATTCTGTGTGTATTTTTTTAAATAATAGCATTTTGTGATATAAGTTGTCAAATATTATGTCGTATTTAGGTTTGATTAAAAGTTTTTAAAGCACTGTACAATAGTTTCAACTTCGATTAGGTGGATCATGGATGAAAACACAGCCGCCTCCCGACCCTCAGCCTCGGCGACAGCTTGGATGAACAATCCACACATCAAACATTTGTATGTTCCACTGAACAATTTGTACCAAACAATTTGTTTGGACCATCCAGGGATTCTTTAGAGTGAGGATGCACTATATTTTATCCATATTACCATCAGGGATATAAAACCAGACAATAATATCTAAATTCAATTTCTAATGATAGCCTCATTACCCAGAGAATCATCATATGATAAATGTACTTTAACCCCGGCACTGCCCTGCTTTATTTATGACAAAGCCGTGGTGTGCCAAAAATAGTGTGTTCCCCCACCCCCCTCACAATTTTTTTGTTTTTTGAATATTGTTCAAAATCCCTTTCCTGAGCATGTAAATGTAAAAAGTATTTTGAAAACTACTTACTTTGGCTGTAGCGAGGTGGAGAAACTGAAGGATGATGTCACCAGAACATGTTCGCCCATGCGGGAGGCTCCTGGAGGCGGTCGCGCGGGCGATTCAAGACTTGCGAGTTGCCACAAATATACCCATATTTTCGTCCATTTTTTCAATGCATTTTCACTGCTTTTTAATTACTATTTTATCGTATCTGATGCACGTGTGTCCTTTACAATAGGTACACAGTAGAACGTTCATACTGTTCCAAGGATTGTGGTACAAGTGTCACTAATGTGTTCACTAAAAATGTTTGTCACAATATTAGTGGTTCATTATTCAATTTATTTACACTATGTTCACTCACACACACTACACAGTTACACACTGTATTGCGCACACAGTACATGGGGAGTGAGTGATAAAGAAGCAGTCCATGTTACACAGCATGACTTTGCACTCAACACACCAGGTAAACACAGATTTTTGCTTCTGAGGTCTTCGTTCTCTGTGCTTGCAAACAAAGCACTCGTGTGTACCTTTGGCTTTAGTTCCTGTAAGTGGCATGTAGCCAATCTTGTGGAGTACGTTGTAGTCTTTACAACCCAGTCTGTCGGGAGTTACATGTGACATTATTGGCGCATGAACAACCGTCCTTACACTGTCTTCCTGGCCATACTTGATGAGTAATTGTGACAAGAGACCATGACTAAAAATACGAATTGGTGGTTTCTTGCCTGATTTAACCAAAAACATGTTGTAACAGTTCAACATTTACATCCACAAGGTGAAAGAATAATTTCTTTGTCCACTTTACACTTTTTTGAACACAATAGCACTAACATGTCACATTTACCTACCAATCTCATACCTGTATTAATATTTTAGTCAGTAACACAATCTGTCTTATTCAATTTCCCGTATCTTCCAAACCTCACTTTGCCACTGTCAAGCATTTCACCAGTGTGAATAGTTGTCAACCTATTACGTCTATCTTTCCAATGCCCTGATAAATTCTTGTTACATTTTCTTAGTTGACAATTGCCCACTTCAATACCAGTATCAAAAACTGGCATTTCTTTCCTATGTGTCTTCACAGTGCCACACACTTCCGTGTTATGTTCAAGCAGGAACTTTGTTAGCAAGAGGCTCGTATAATAATTGTCCATGTACAGAATGTGCCCCTTGTTCAGCAGTGGTTCCATGGGCATCTTCACCACACTGCCAGAAAACCTGTGAGGATCTTGAGAGGGTATGTCTATGTCTGTACCAGAATATACTATAATATACTACTGAAAACTCACACCCCAGAAGTGACTCGAACCCATACTCCCAGAAGCAACGCAACTGGTATGTACAAGACGCCTTAATCCACTTGACCATCACGACCGGACATAATGAGGTGATAGCCGAGGCTATTTGAACCACCCCACCGCCGGCACTCGGATAGTAATCTTGGGCATAGCATTTTACCAAATCACCTCATTCTTTGGGGCACACGTGAGGAACACAAATGCGTTTGTGTTCCTCACGTGTGCCCCAAAGAATGAGGTGATTTGGTAAAATGCTATGCCCAAGATTACTATCCGAGTGCCGGCGGTGGGGTGGTTCAAATAGCCTCGGCTATCACCTCATTATGTCCGGTCGTGATGGTCAAGTGGATTAAGGCGTCTTGTACATACCAGTTGCGTTGCTTCTGGGAGTATGGGTTCGAGTCACTTCTGGGGTGTGAGTTTTCAGTTGCATATTGTCCTGGGGACCATTCAGGCTTGTTCGCACTATAATATACTGTATATCCATAACCTTTCCTATTTCCCAGTCACACAGTACAAAGAATTTGAGGACAAAATAGTGCCATTTTGATGGGATATACTGCTTGAAAGCAAAACGTCCCTTGAAAAGAACTAGCGATTTATCAATCACAACATTCTGGCCTGGTACAAAGAAATCACAAAATTTGCGTCTGATGTCGCTGAACACTTTTTGTACTTTCCGAAGGCAATCATTTCAATAAACATTTGCATTGTTTTCAAAGTGTAGGCACCTTAGAAGTATCAGGAACTTGTCACGTTACATGTACTTGTTGAACACTGGAGTTGGAACAGCGCTGTCTTTGTTCTAATAATCCTGTATGACGTGCTTTTACAAAATATTTCATAGCATACACAGAGCAAAGAACAGATACAATTCAACCACAGTCGTGTACTTCCAATATATCATAAGTGAAGCTGGTAATAAGCCACTTGCAACAAGTTGCACTGCATACTAGTTGGTTTCATCAACAAGATGTTGATGAAACATCTTGTCTTGTCAAAATAAGCCATAAAATATTCACTTTCACTCATATCTTCACCAGTATCCGGGAAAGTGAGTGCAACACCAAAATCACTATTATCAAATCTTGGTGGCTCTGATCTGGTGGCTCTGTTTTCTTACACTAAATCTCTGTTGGCCAGGAACATAGTGACCAGTGAATGTAGATGTAGAGGGCACATTATCCTTAGTGTTATCATGGGTAGAGATACACCGGCACTTGGCAGGATTTGCTGAGACAGCAAATCTGCGTCTAGTAACACCACCATGGTAGCATCACTGAACCCAGGAAAAGTTATCATATAATATCACTTTCTTCAATACAGCAGATGACACAGGTGGTAATAATACTGGCAGGGGTGATGACCTGCAAGGCCAAAGTACACCTGGCACTTTCCCCTGTACTGGACACGCTTGCTGTATCCTCCTCATCTGTGTCTATATCTCTCATATCCAATACTTGTGTCAGGTCTTTATCGGGCCTTGGTTCCTCAACATCACTAACCTTATCTTCTTGAAACAATAAGTTCTGAATTTCAATATCAGACGGAGATTTTTCAACACTGTGTCCGACAGGGGACTGGGAGCTTGAGGCACATGCGTCAGCCATGGTTACTCACTCAAAACTGAGCCTACCCACAGTTCTGGGACATGCTGGGAATTTTTTTCAAAATGGCCACCACTCACTGGAGGCCTCAAGCCTCTATCTAGTACCCAACCTGCACTGATTTGAATCTTAGGATATTCACATATAGGATATCTTAGGGATCTTAGTTTTAGGATATTCGCCTGACAGCTGGGTGGACCGCGCTTTGGATACGTAGTCCTGAGGTTCCGGGTTCGATCCCCGGTGGAGGTGGAGACAAATGGGCAAAATCTTTCTTTCACCCTGATGCTCCATGTTACCTAGCAGTAAATAGGTACCTGAGAATTAGACAGCTGCTACGGGCTGCATCCTAGGGGGGAGGGGGGTGTAACAAAAAGGAGGCCTGGTCGAGGACCGGGCCGTGGGGACGCTAAAAGCCTTGAAATCATCTCAAGATAACCTCAAGAAGAATCCTAACATTGGACAAATGTCAGGTGGTGCGGTGCTGTGGTTAAGGGCAAAAGATTTAGGTCATGTCATCCCTTGCCCTTCACCTCTGGGGATTTGAAGGCAAGCTTCCTTAACCTTCTCATTTGTGAAGTCCCAAGCCTCAGGGATCAGACATGTCATCTTATACTGGATTTTCTTGTGGAAATGGATGTCCATTCTGTAATGCAACAACCTGAATTAGGCAAATGTACCCTAAGTGGGTCTTACCAGGTCCAAATATATCTGTAGGATATTTGTGCATTTATTTATCAATTCTGGCTATAAACCTAAGTATTCTATTTGCTTTTATGGTCTCAGGTCACTGCAAATCATGATCCCGCACTCCCAATTTTAACACCCAAATATGCATCATTTAGGTGAACAGTCTCCTTTTACTGGATGTACAAGATGTTCAGGCTCCTGGAGATAGACGTTTCTGCTTCGGCTTAGATTTTGGCAGTAACGTACACCAATGTTACTGGTGTACGTTGTGTCGTGCAGTTTCTCGATTAAGTGGTGGTTGCTGTGAACATTTCTACCTAGACTGGAACCATTGGGGTTGTATCTATTTTTTCCATCCAGTTTGGGGTCTACTTTCCATGCTTATCAAGCTGGAAAGCTTTGGGAGTGTATCATTCTCCTATCTTCAATGTGGCTGGTTCATCCCAGATTTTTCTCCTCAGTCTATTGTCACATTTATTGTATAGGTGACAGGTGTAAGTATTTCTAAGTTTCTCGTTTTCACTTTTCCTTGAGGCATCAGTATGAAATGACTAAACTGGCATTTTGTAAATTCTTGGCTCTCCAGCAGGAGTCTGCTGTTTTTAATGATCTCATGATTAGCCTTAAAGACTTGAGTAGTTGTTGAGAAATGACCAAAGATGAATACTGTCAGAGTGAGTTTCACTGTCTTATAACCTTTTGTTGCATTTAGGGCAGTTTACTTTATCATTTGGGGTATATCTGATCCCATGTACATCACATATCATAGAGAGGCACAGGGAAGATTACAAAGGTTCATATAACCAGTAGGCAAACAGCCTGGTGTTTTGTGGATCTGATCAGTAACGGCCATAGTGCAAGCTAGGAAAACCACTAAAACAAGCTCAGAAAGGGGGGGGGGTATTTAATTACACTCCACATTTTTTGGAGGAGCCTCTTGGTGACTTCCTGAAGCTATCTTGCTAAAATGGCTTATCCCTACTAAGTCACATCAGCCATAGGAGTCCTATATGGCCTTTCTGGGACCAGAACCAAACCCCATCACAGACATGGAATTGTTGTGATCACCCTCACTGAGAAAACATACAGTAAACAAAGCAATTCAGACAACGGCAAGGTTCACAAAAAATAAGCCGATTGACTCCACCGATGTCTCGCTCAGACCAATATGTTCACTCGAAGCAACAGGTAGCAGTACCCCAGGAGCACCAGGCTTCTGACCTACCCTTGTCTCAGTCCTGTCACTAATTTTTAGTGGATGCAGACCTCCTTCAGTTGGCAGCTGTAACAGGCCTCAATTCTTTTCAAGATAAGTGTTTGTCATCTTTTGGATTTCGTCCTCTGAAAGCCATTTATTCACTTGTGTGTTGTTCCTAACCATTAGTATTTACCTCATGTTCAGTACTGCCATCTTATTTCTTGAATTTTGACAGAGCTGCTCTTGTCATGTTAAGCATCTATGTCTCCTCTGCTCCATTTTGAAAGTTGTCACATGGTTTCTTTCACTGCCGGGCTAGCTTAGGCTCCATGTATTCACTTAGTTGTGCTTGCGGAGGTTGAGCTCTGCGGCCTGCCACAGAAAGCGTGCTGTGCTGTCTTGGTCGCTTGATAAGGTGTTAGTGTTTGTTTCTTCCCCTGGGTTCACAGTTTCCCCTTTGGTCTGGGTTATGTTTGCCAAGGCTCTGATCTTGTTGACTCTTGTCTTAAGTTCAGGTTGGGGAGCTTTGTGCTCTTCTCCAGAGGTGTGGGTTCTGTTCTTGTGGCCCTGGTTAGTGATTTCTTTGTTTGCACCCTTCTTTTTTATTTGGGGGGGGGGGTAAAAATAAAGACAGATGGTGGGGCATTGTTAGTTGATGCTTGGTTTGTCTGGCTGGGAGTGCATTATTTACCGTGTCCAGTTGTGACAGTTGTGTGTAGCATCATTGAACCTAGCCAGCCTGCAGTGTTCCCTCAGGTCCATGAAGTTCGCATGTATACAGATTTGACCACTGTGTACACTAACATGTGGTCTGATATTCAGGCTTGAGGCTTTTGGAGGTCTTAACAGGGTCCAAATGGCTCATTCTCTGGTCAATGTTTTTATCCCCAGCGAGCTTGTGTTGCTCTGGGATGAATTTCTTGTCCCGGCATTTCATCTTTGTGGGTGTTGCTGCTCTCCTCCCTGGTAACTTCCATATTTTCCTTCTACTCTGTTGTTAGATAGCTTTAAGGAATCCACCAAGAGGCTCTTCTAGAAAACCAGTGTTGATTGTTATGAAATGCCTCTTTCTGGTAGGGCCTCAGTGGCTTCCTGGTACCCTCCCTCCTTCCCTACCAGCTACCAGGTGTAGGTGTATCGGTTCTAGGACTATCAGCTTCTGACTAAGATAAAGATAGTACAGAAGCCTTGGAGCTCCGTTGGTACTATCACTTGTTGCCAGTCATTTACATCAAGGGGGTGTTCGAACTTGTTTCCAGTAAATAATTTGCAGAGTCTGGCTGTTTCAATGCTTCATTGTCTGCGAACCTTGCAGTTGTCTGTATTGCGTCATTTACTTTCAGGATGTTTTCTCAGTGAGGGTGATTGTAACAATTCCCCTCTGCCTGTGTGAGGGAGGCCAGACTTTGGCTTTAGTCCCTGGAAGGTCAAACAGGACTCCCATGGCTGATGTGACTTCGTAGGGAAAAGCCATCTGTGTGAGATAGCTTCAGGGAGCCACCGAACTCCTACCAGAAAGTGGCATTTCACTACATGCAATGCTGGTCTTTTACAACCACTCACCCCAGCAACTGGAAGATGCTGTGCCAAATGGAATCAGTTAAATTATGGCAGTATAAAGAATCTTAGTTCTTTTACCTGTGTAGGCTGTGTGCATATTCCAGAGCCCTGGGCAGTGATTGGCCAATTATCATATCACAATAGTCCTAACCCTAATGTAAATACAATACTACAAACTGACTTCAAAGCACAATATTTTTTTATTATTTAGAATAAACCTTCCTTGTTTAATTATTTAATTTCTGAATATATGACTTTAATATAACAATAAAGCTATTTAACCAGTGCACTGCACAAACTGCGATATCATGGTTAAAGGGTGTGCATCTAAAGCATGTCACGTTTGTTAGTACAGTATATCATAAAAGTCAAAACCCCTGAGGGTAAATGGGGCTTGCAAACTGTTCCTCGGGACTCTAGTAAACAGACTCCATCTTGACAAAATTATCTGCATCCCTGGTGACTGTAAAAGCCTCAGTATTGCCAGTGTGACCAAAGCTGGAACTTGCACTACGTACCAGTTGAAGATTCCGGGGGGGTTACCCACGACTCGGTCTTTGACCAGGCCTCCTGGTTGCTGTTGTGATCCACCAGGCTGTTTGTTGCAGCTGCTCACAGCCTGACATATGAGTCACAGCCTGGTTGATTAGGTAACTGCTCAGCTGGAATACGTCTCTGCAAGTCGGGTCCATAGCAACACTTAATAATAATTAGTCAAATAAGTACCTGCAATTATTTTATGATGATAGTATCATAGATGATGCTGGCTTTAATAAAAACTATGCACAAGGTTCAGATATCAGTGAACACATTGCTAGTTATGGTGTTCACAGCAGGAGGCAGACACAGAACAGGGCTGAGGTTTCATTCAGCTACGCATCATGCAAAGTGAGCACATGTTCCTTTAGAAAATTTTCTTGTGGAAAAAGGATTACTATTCATGATTTAATGGCATGAATTTGATGATAATAGGAGTGTTGTAGTAATAATAGCAATGTGCATAGTATGTTGTAGGTATTGTGCTGCATCAGATGATGTCGTCCGCTAGAGTAGCTAGTCGTAGCGTGTAGCCATATGCTGTACGTACTGTGATAAGATTTCATTACCACACCCACCAAAATTACATGGTGGTTCATTATGGTTTATAAAAATATAGATAGCTATGTATGATGTGTGTATATAGTGTAATAACAGCAAAAACTCTGTTTTATTGTTTTAAGAAACGAATGTCACTACATATGAGCAACATATTTTTTAGCATAGCGATGTTCCACACATTTACTATAAATTCCTCAAATTACACAACTATTGAATAATATTACTGCAAATAGGCTAGTTAAAAAAACATTTAGAAACATTGAAATAATATTGCAAAATTATAGTCCTGGCAACTCCTGCCCAACGGGGCAGCTGGTGCAAGTATCGCCAAGTGCCAATTCACCCAACGCCCATAAATTGCTAAACTTCCCTCCTCTATCGTGGCCAAAGTACTTCGCATACAATAAATAAATATATATATATATATATATATATATATTTTTCTGTGGGGAGCCCCTACGGCTCCCTGGAGCTTATCGGGCTAATGTATGTTATGTTAGACCGGGACATTAGCTAAGGAGTTCAGACCTACCAGGGACCAGCGCCAGAACCTGGCCCCTTCAGAGAGGTTTCAGGGAGCAATGGCCCTGGAAAACCCCATATGGTTGGGGGTTTTCCTTATCTGCCATCGACCGGGGTTAGGCACCCAGAAAGGTAGGCGTAACAAAACAAACCCCACATGGTAAGAAACTACAACAAAAACCGAACAGAGAGGTAGAAAACTCCCTACAATCCCAAGGAAACAAGCAAACATCACACTTTACTGCCGCGCCGATCGTCCGCGCAGCCCTCCCCACCCCGGGAGGGGGAGGGGGGAGCCCCGGACCTACCGCGCCGGCTGCCAAGCTCCAGTTCGTTCGCTAATGTCAACCGGGATTGACGCTTCTCTGGCCTCAGTTTCCTAGGCGGTGTTTGCCTTGTGTGGCGTTCACTGCCGTGTGTTGTGGTGTGCGGTGGCCAGGAGTACTTCATCAGTGCCGGGGCTGCATGTGCTTAGTGGCTGACTTCCCTAAGCGCCCTGTGAGTACTGCCCTTGCGTAACAGGGTTATCTTCCCTGGGGCGTTCGGGAACCATTCCCGTAGAGGTTCTTGCTGCTCGGCATTTGCCTCGCCCTTGGGGCCAGCTGGGGCTTGGGGCCCTTGTTTGGCCCTGGGTAGGGATTGGTATTGTGCTGGTTAGGGCGTCAAGGTGTTGCGCAGCCTGCCACCTAAGCGGCGGCCGGTTTCTGTTGCCTCTGGAGACGGTGTACTTTTGCGGGGTTTTTCTTTTGTTTTTCATTTTCTTGCCTGGTGGGGGTCTGCCTAAGGTGGTTATAGTTCCACTGGTAGTGTTTGGCGGCCCTCTGCTAGGCCCCCGTGCTTGTACACGTCTCAGGGGTTTTCAGTGCTATAATCTACCCTCTTGTTATGTTTGGGTTTCTTAACCGGTTAGCAACACCTTGCCCGGGCTTCCCGTAGTTGTTACCCTACGGGCCCTGGAAACCCCTGTCTGGGCTCGGGGGACCATTGAATGTGTCTTCCGGGTTCCAACCCGTCTTGAACGGGATCGTTGGTTGCTGTTCCCTTGTCTCCGGGTGACAGTCGCCATTTTTACCTCCGTCATGCTGCCTGTTGGGTCACTGACACCTTGACCCGGAGTCTTGCGAGTGATTCTCTGCTTGTTCTCCAGTACTCTCCTGATGTTATTACTGTTCAGAGTACAGGCGGCATCCGTGTTGCAAGCTAGGTTAGGTTGCTGCAACATGCTAGGTTGGTTTCCCACTCGAATGCCCCGTGGCCGCCCCGTTTGGTTAGGTGCTGCTCGCCCCTTTCTCTCCATGTTCCCGGCTCCGGACCGTCTGCGGGTTTCGGGGTCGGGGCGGGGTTCAGTTGCGGCAGAGACTCGGGCGGTTTTCGGGGGATGCCCCGTTCGGGTTGGGGACGGAGGTTTGAGCCTGTACCTCCTGCCAAGGCTTCTGGGTCTTACCAGCGGCCCTTTCTTGTTGCCTTTCCCATGGACTCTTGCTTTCCTTTAAGGGCGGAGGGTTTGGAGGACGGCTCTGCCCCGGGGCCTCTGTTGTTGGTTCCCGGGGCTGTGGGGGTTGCCTGCTAGCAGTTCTGGGGCGGTTTTGCCCCTTCAGGGGTTTTTCTGCTGTTGGGCGTCGTTTTTCGCCCTTCCAGTCTGCTAGCTTCCCACATTTGCTGGCGTGTTTTTGTGTATTCAGCGTCAGTCACAGCCCCTGTTGGCGGCCATTTTCGTCTGCCGGTTTCCCGGCGTGGCCACCAGGGCGGCGTTGCGGTTTGTTTACATGCGTCTGGGTGTGCGAGCGAGCGTCTCTGGTGAGTTTTCAAAACATTTGCAGGGTTTTTGTTCTGTTGTCGTTTCTTTGTTTTTCTGGTGTTTTCTTGCCGTTGCCTGTTCCTCTGGGAACGTTTGGGTGTTGATTTTGGGTCTGAGCCTCTGGGTTTAGGCTCAGTGCCCCTGGCTGGTATGCTTGCTCCCACACCTTGCCCCTCGGTTTTCGGTCTGTTGGGACCGTTTTCCCAGGGCGTTCTGCTGGGGTCTGTGCTTTGCCTTTTAGTGGTGTTCTCCGCCGGCAAATGTGGTGGTTTGGGCTCCCCCTGGTTCGATTCTGGGTTCCTTTGGGTTCCTTGGTTTCGTTCTGGAGGTTTCTTCCTCTTGGGCCCCCTTTTGTGGGTTCAGGGGACTTTGTTTCCTCGAGTGACCCGGTTCTGCCTTTTGGGGTTCCGGGGTCTTCCTGGCTTGCAGACTGAGCTTTTTGGGTCTTGGCACATGTTGTGGTTGTGCTGGGACTTTGTGGTTTTGCTGTCGAGGTGGGCCTTTGGATGCAGTTTTGTGCCTTCTTTGCCTGGCCGGCGTAGTGCTCTTTGCCACTAGTCGGCGCCTTGTGCTTTTACAATATATGTCCTCACCTAGTTGTGCTTGTGGGGGTTGAGCTCTGGCTCCTTGGCCCTGCCTCTCAACCGTCCGTCAACAGGTGTGTCGGTTCCTGTGCCTCTTGGGCTCTGTCATGTCTCCATGTGACATTGTATGGGGGTCAGCCTCGTTACTTGTGTGAGGAGTCGCCACATTACTTCTTAGTGCTTTCCCGTTCCCATTCTGACACTCAAAAAAAAAAAAAAAAAAAAAAAAAAAAAAAAAAAAAAAACTTTAATTCTATCTGTGGCTCTTTTGGGTACTCAGTTTCCACCTGTGTCCCCTAGTGCGTGTGCCCCTTGTGTTACATAGCCTGTCCTTCTCAACCCTGTCGATTCCCTTGGGTATCTTGTATGTGGTGATCAGGTCTCCCCTCACTTCCTCTTCCAGCGAAGTGTGGTTTCATTCCCGTAGTCTCTCCTCATGACTTCGGTAGTGTGCTTTTTCTTTCTGAAGGGGTTCTGTTCCCTTCTCTGTTGACTGGGCGCTGGGGGAGCAGCTTGCTCTGTTGCCTCTCGCTTGGTCCCGCTGTTGGTGGGCGCTTTGGGTTGTCTTCCGGCCTCTGCTGGCGTCGGAGGACGGCTTCTCCCCCTTGGGGGGGGTTCAGAGCTGGCGGGGTGGGCTTCTTCCCTGCGCTTCGTCATTTCCTCTTCGTGGGTGCGTGGGGCGTGGTCGATCCGCCCCATCCTTCTGAGCTTCCCGTCTGCTCTTTGCAGTCATGAGCTTTTCCCGTCTGCTCTTTGCAGTCATGAGCTTTTCCAGTCAGCAGTTCTTCTGGACTACTTCCGTCTGCGCCCTGGATCCTCTGCCCTGCTCGGAGGACTGTTGTCTCCTGTTTGGATTCTGTTAGGGCCGGGTGCATGGATGGTGGTCCTGGACCTCCAGGTCACTTCTTGGCACGTTCCTCTCCAGTTTTCTGGGGCTAGCACGGTTGGTAATTACCTATGTGTACTTACCTAAGTGTAGTTACAGGATGAGAGCTACTCTCGTGGTGTCCCGTCTTCCCAGCACTCTTTGTCATATAATGCTTTGATTATAATTGTCATATTGTCCTATAATGATTGTCATGTCATAATATGTCTTAATATGATTGTCATACAATGCTTTGGTGGTGGGGCTTCAGGTTTGCTGTTTTTATTGCATTCCCTATTTTGTGAGGGGCACTTTGTATACTCTTTGCGTCTTTACCGGATCTTAGTGCCCTGTCTGCGTCTGAGATTCGGTGTCTGGCCTACCTCGACGACTGGCTGGAGTGGGCTCCCAGTCAGTCCGCTTGTCTGCTCGCCAGGGGATGGTTCTTTCCAGATCGCTGGGTTTGGTTTCCTGGTGATCTGGAGGTTTTACCTTCTGTTTCCGTCCCGGGTTCGGACCTGGGCCTCGTTTCAGGCTCTAGGGCCCCTCATTGTCTTCCCTCCAGAAGTGTTACTGTGGCTGTGGTCCCGCCTTTGGCTGTTCAGGAGGGGGTCCCGGGTTGCTCAGCGGTTGCTTGGGCGGTTGTGCGGGAGTTTGCACTTCGGCGTGCTTGTCTGCCCGCGGAGTCGGGTTTGGCTCCGGCGTCGGTTGGTTCCTACGGAGACTCCACTTCCGCCTCTTGCATTCCTTGGGTTCCTCTGGGGATCTGGTGTTGGTGCTGCGTCACCAGCTTCCTCTTTGGGGTTTTCGGGGTTCCGTGCCTTGGCAGCTCCCCGAGCCTTCGCTCGATGTGTTCACGGACGGGTCGTCTCTCGGCTGGGGCTTTGTGACCAGTGCTCACCAGGTCGGCCGAGGTTGATGGAGTCTGTCTGTCCGTCGGGCTCACAGCCCGGTTCAGGTGTTCATGGCTGTCTGGTTTGCGCTTCGGAGGGTTGGGGTCACTAGGTACTCTACCATTCAGCTCTGTTTGGACTGTTCTCTGGTGGTTCTTGCCGGAACCACAGGGGGTTTGGTTAACCGTGTGGTTCGTGTCCGGGGTGTGTCCTGCGTCCTGGTGGACAGCTGTCTCGGTTCATTCCTCTTCGTGGGTTGGCCAGTCGTCGCCGATTCGTTTTGTTGGCTCTGTTGGGCTTATGGACTCCTGGCCATGGACGTCTTCGGGTCGGCGTGGTCTAGGCGTCGCCCGTTTTGTGGCGCCCTTCCCACCTGCGAGGACTTCACGGTGGAGGCTTTCGGCAGGCCTGGTCGAGGTGGGGGGTACCTGTACCTCTTCTCCCGGTCCAGCTGTTGCTTCGGGTTCTGGCTCGGTTGCAGCCCATTCCCACGAGAACAGTCCTTATGGTTCCACGGTGGCCGGCCCGGCCTTCTTTTCAGACGCTGCTTGATAGGTGTCCGTACCCGGGGCGTTTTTCTTGAGGCTTCGCCTCTTTCAGCAGGCCGAATCGGTCCTGTCCGTGACTGGTTCGGCCTTCTCTTTGGCTCTTCGCGTCTGGTATTTTGACGCAGGTATCGCCATCTCTATGGTGTTCAGGTGGCTTTGTTGACGGTGTCCCACCTGCGAGCTTCGTCTTGGAGACTGTATGTCGTTTATTACGTTTTCTCGCGTTTGTTTCCCCTCCGGCCTGCTCATGAGTCACCTGAGCCATCCTGGTCCTTGTTCAGGGTGCCTTCTTCTCTTCCCCTCAGTTTGTGGTAGCCCCTTCGGTTTCAGTTTCCTCCTCTTTGGTACTGGTGGTAGCTTTATTGGTGTGCAGCTTTTCTCTGTCCTGGCGACGGTCGAGACGGCTGCTTTCCGGAGGGGTTCTTGGGGTATTGGTACTTGTTTGGTTTGGCCGGGGGGTGCGTCCTGTGTTGTCCAGTTGTGCTTTTTGCTGTTGCCGGCGTACTGTGCCTGGGGATGCGCTGTGGTTGATCCGGTTCCTTCGTTCCCTGTTTTCAGGGCTCGTGTCTCCCGGGTCGTCCGCAGTGTTTTCCTTCTTCCTGCGGTCTGTCTTTGCGCCCGTGCTGTTCAGACGTTTGCAGCAATTCTGCTGTGTTGGTGACGTCTCGGGCTCATTTCGGGCGCAGGGAATTGTGGGTCGCACAGGTTTTTGGCCGCCCATCCATATGTGCGTCTGTTCTTGGGCGTTCTTGTTGCCTTGGGTCGCAGGTTTGCGACCGGTTGTCTTGGCTTTGCGTTGCAGAGTTTGTGGCGGCCGCCTCCCGGGTTAGCCCTTTCTTTTCCTTCTCTTTGGGTATGAAGCTCCAGGGAGCCGTAGGGGCTCCCCACAGAAAACCAGCGTTGAATGTAATGAAACGCCATTTTCTGGGTGAGCCCCGGAGGCTCCCTGGTAACCCTCCCTCCCACCGGTCGGCGGTTTTTTCGCGTTGGTTGAAGCTTAGCTTCCGAACTGGAGCTTGGCAGCCGGCGCGGTAGGTCCGGGGCTCCCCCCTCCCCCTCCCGGGGTGGGGAGGGCTGCGCGGACGATCGGCGCGGCAGTAAAGTGTGATGTTTGCTTGTTTGCTTGTTTCCTTGGGATTGTAGGGAGTTTTCTACCTCTCTGTTCGGTTTTTGTTGTAGTTTCTTACCATGTGGGGTTTGTTTTGTTACGCCTACCTTTCTGGGTGCCTAACCCCGGTCGATGGCAGATAAGGAAAACCCCCAACCATATGGGGTTTTCCAGGGCCATTGCTCCCTGAAACCTCTCTGAAGGGGCCAGGTTCTGGCGCTGGTCCCTGGTAGGTCTGAACTCCTTAGCTAATGTCCCGGTCTAACATAACATACATTAGCCCGATAAGCTCCAGGGAGCCTCCGGGGCTCACCCAGAAAATGGCGTTTCATTACATTCAACGCTGGTTTTTTTAAGTTTCCTGTGATCAGAGAATGCACTTTAACAATATTAGAAAGAAAAACAGATTTTGGGAATATGTTTTTTTTTCCGCATACCACAGTATTGTCATATTTGATTAACAAGCAGTGCATGGGTTAAAGTCATTTTTGTATAACTCCGAGTAACCCCAGGCTGTCCTACATGACCATTAAATTATAACATGAAACCACACAAATGTTTAATATGTAAAATAATTTGTATTTTTCAGTTAAAAGTTATTTATTAATATTTTAGTAATCTTGTAAATTCTGAATTAACTCAGCTTGGCAAATGTGCTTTGCCCATAATGTCAAGTGTGCTTCAAGTTGTTAGATTGTATTTAAATTTGTGTTGGATACCATGTTTGTGTAATTTTTTCCAGACATGTGTATACTGTACTCATTTTGTGTGATTCCAAATAGGGATTTTTTTGCCATCACAAAATACAGATTGCAAGTCTGGAACTGGTGTAATGTATTGTGTATTGTCTCTCTCTGATGGGAAGAGGACATTTATTCACAAAAAATATGAACATATATCGGGGGGATTGTATTTTCAATTTTTTTTTTTTTTTTTTTAAGTTCATGAAATTATCATTCTTGCATTTGTTGTAGTGTTGTTACAGTAAATGTATTTCGAGATTGTATAAAGATTCCATACTTAATAATTTTAAATCAATGATGTTTAAAGTATTTTGGGCAATTATACTTAATGTTTATTTTCTTTTTAACTTGCAGAGGAGCGTTGCCACCACCAGCTCACCACAGTAATGGACGTGCAGTGCTGGCTGCCCCACCTGCCCATCCTCTTCCTGCCCATATGCAGCCCACTGCTGTCTTCCCCACTCATCCCCAAGTTGCCCCGCCATATAATGCATACACAGCACTTTCCCCTGCCAAGAGCCAATACCAGAGCATATGGTTCTCTGAATAGAAGATATTCCTAAGGAAATAATATTGTAATTTTCAAGAATATATATCTGGCCCAGAATATAAGAGAGTTGAAAATGTAGTCTTGAAAGAAGGAAAAATTCCCTTAGTTCTGGTTTGAATGGCAGATGCTTGGGAAAAGGAGGGGTGCAGTGTGTAGGGCCTGTACCCCAGCACCATCCCTGTTCTCCATTCAACAAGAACTGCCTTACTGCACGAAAGATCAAAACTAAAACAGTTTTACCACTGGGCTTGCTAGATTTTGACTAGTTTAGAAAACAAAACAGAAGGGAATAAGCCAACAAGAAACAAGATCATTAATATTGGTGCCAAGTGTTTGGGGTTCACAGTGACTGATTAGTGTTTACAAAAGTTCCAGTAAGCATCTAAAAGTGTCAAATATATCCATAGGTATGAAGCTAAAGAATATAATTATTCCCCTGTGATTGCTGATTGGGGTCCAATAAAGTTTTTGGGTTAAGCATTCTCCTGACACAACTGAAGCATCAGTAGAGGCCCCAGATTTGTGTGTAGAACTAGTGCATGTACGAGTGTGCGCTTGTCTCTTGGTGACCACACCCTCAGAGAGCATCATAACCGTGCGTCGGCCGTCCCGAGGGCGGAAATATTCGTCAGCATATTGTTGACGAGCAAGAGAACTGTAGCTAGTTATTATTGTTTTTATCATAATTTTTATTGTAATTATCATTTGTGTGCGAGCCATGATTCGTGAGGATAAAACAGCACCAGTTTTGAAGGAAGGATATGGAATGTGTGCTGGCTTCTTTGGATTGCTTCTTTTGTTGCCTAGAAGGAAATGATTTACAGCTACATTTTTAAACTTTTAAGTCGGCCAAAGAAGTTATAGTTTGTTTTGTGTTGGACTTGATAACATTTATCAAGTGTGAGTTTTTGTTGAAACTAAAGTGATCAGCAGTTATATGTGAAGTTTAGCCAATAACCTTATAGGCTATTGAATGCCAGGGAACTGTCTCTTCAGTCAACCAGGCTTAACATTATGGAGTTTTACAGGTGTATATTTATTTTGTGTTTTAACAAGCATAAACTAAATATGATATGTTTTTAAAGGGAAAAGGGCTTGACAACGGTCTGTAGTAGATTTAATGTGTAGCACGAGTAGTATTGTGTTTATAGCCGATGAGGCCGACGGACTCGGAACCATGCGCTGTCCTCTGGCCGAGCCCGTCTTCCCATCCACAAACAAAGGGAAGGCGAGAGCAGGACAGGAGCGGCTGCAGCGGTGCGACGCTCACCGGCTGCACCATGTTTGGTGTTTGTCCACAGGTTTGTTTGATCTCTATTAACATATACGCTTTCTTGAACTTCTTCCCTATGTGTAAAGGTGTTATTTATGTCCAGAGTGTGATACCTTCTCTTTATATCTTGAAGAATCCTCTGCATGGTTTTTTGTGCTGGTTTCTTGACCAAGGTCTGTGTGGCCAGGAGGAGTGATTAGCACATACGGGCTGAATGCTAACCCCCCACACCCTGCCCTTTTTAAAGTTTACTATTCACTGCTCTATTGTGGGGATCTTTTTTTTTTAGAGTAGAAGTACATTGTTTAATTATTTGTGATTGATTTTTTATCTTTTTAAGTATGTTAGAATATTTTTATTTTTTTAAGGTGAACATTTACTGTAAGAAAAAGCTTTTGCAATTTATAAAAAAAGCTTGTATTTTTATCGGAAGAAAAATTGGACGGAAAGAGCACCGTAACACTATAAGGCCTGTGAACTAGTATGGGAACGGGCATTGATAGTGACTTCTTCAGTGGGGGGGAGGCAACCATGCCTGTTTTTATCTTAGGCCTAGACATGTAGGGTGATGGTCAGGTCTCCAGCTATTGTCCTGTATTATAGATGGATTTGTAGCTGTAGAAGTTGGCCAAGACCCTGTGTGTGAGGCGGCAATTCCCAAAGTCTATCTCCAGTTTACAATGAACCCAGGTTTGGTGTGTTCTGAGGGTCTGATACTTTACCCATCGTTGAGCCACTTCATACACAGTTGCCTACTGTTTTCATTGTGTTGTATATTAAATTTTAGAATTTTTTTGAGTCTGACAATTCAAATTTATCGTTTAAATAAGTCTGTGAAGTTCGGAAATACGTGTTAGTTTTACCCATCCTTTGAGACAGTCTTAGGTTGACCTTGTTAAACATATTAAGTAGCAGCCTGCTTATGTTACGAAGCAATGCACTGTAAGTGTGACTGCACAAGTATGGGTATTTTATCGTTCTCGTGAAATGGCTTGGTGAATACCGGAGAATCAAATGTGTTTCATGTTAGTTAAAATTTTGTATATCAAAATTTTATTGCAGATTTGCTTTCTTAATGGCTAATAAGAATGAAATGTTTCATATTGAGGCAATATTTATCCTTGTAGTTTGTAACACACTCTTTGACACCGGCTCTGTATGTTGGGATTGGTCAATTTAGAATCTGTGGGACCGACATTTGGGAATTTGTACACAACTCATCAATTTGGTCCAGTAGAGGTTATTAGTAGTTTTGGTGCTCCTTATCAGCACCTACATAACAGCCCTACACATGTGATGTTTGTATTTAGAGTGCCTAAGCTCTAGTATTTTAGAATGTGGCATACAGACAATTTTGATTGTTGGGTAAGATCTCAACAGGTCACCTCTCTCTGAATGTCAATATATTGTGCAATGCAAGGGCCTCTCGAAAAAGTAATCCATGGCCTGTTGCTCCCTCGTCCAGTGAGTGGAGAAGCTGGTGTATCCTGGTGTGTTATTACCGAACAATCAAGATAGTCTGTGTTTATACAGTATAACAAGTAACGTGACATTGTTGCCCAACGTTAGTTCTACCCTCACAAAACACTGTAAAAGAGTTCATTGCGGTACACTGACGTAGTACACTAACGTAGTACACGGAAGTAGTACACAAAAAGATTATAAGTGTACGTATCTATATTTTTCTTGAGAGTGTAAATATAATTATGAATGTAATATTTTGGGTCATTTAGGGTATGTAAAGACTTTGTAAGATAATTGTAATGTGTGTTTCATGATATAGGTGACACAAGTATCCTAAATGCTAAATGTTTCTCAACATTCTTTGTTAGTATTCAGTAGGCAAAAAGATTAACATGTTTCATTGTCATGCTTCAAGACCATTTAAATTTCTTCCCCCCGTCTTCATACTAGATTTCCTGAATTGTGGTAGTTAGAAACCATTAACTTTTTACGACTTAAGAATTTCACTTTTTCCAGTGACTTTGCTAGATGTTAAAAACGAATCCAGATTGTCCCTGACCTCCAGAGTGCTGGGTAGCAACAACATCACCACTTGACCCCTACTAATGCTGTCACTTCTGACTCTGTTAACTGTTTGTGTAAATTTTATTACAACCACTTTTGGTATATAGAAGCCAAAGTTGTGTTTCTCAGCACTCTGTTGGCAGCTAAGATCCTGACTGTGTCTTGCTGATATTGGTAATCTGTGACCATTTTCAATATTTCCATGTGCTCTCCGCTATGTGATTAAATGCCTATTGTCCATCTTGCAAACTGTAGTTCAAGTGAAACACTGGATTGTGTTTTGTTATAGTTAAGGTCCTGTGGGTGTAGAGTGGTTTATATAAGTTACTCACAGTCGGCACCCTCGGCCAGCTGACACTTGGCCGCTGCCCTCCACCACTTGTGAGACGACATTTAGCTTTGCTGGATGTCCAGTCTGGTGATAACAATATAATTAATAATGCCTGACCATTATGTAAGAAGTTTGTGTGTATGTGTGTGTGTGCTCGTGTATATATGTGTATGTGTATGTATGTGTGGGCATGTTTGTGAGTGCACACCTTCATGCATGTGTGCATGGGCAGTGTATGCACAAGGCTCTCCGGGGGCTGCCCACTGGACCCAGGTATTAGTTCCTTAGTTTGCTAGGATGTTATACAGTTTACAGTATACTAGGATAGTTTTGAAGGATTCTTTGATTGACACTTTAATTTTATCCTGTTTTATAATGACTATTTTGGATTTTGCCATGGTTTTTGAGGGCCTTTTACAATGAACTGTTTCAGTGGTACCATATATTAGTATCTGTGGTTTTGATTTTTCGGGTATGTACAATTAGTGATTATTAATTCTGACAAATTATTTGTATGGTTAGCAGTGTACAGTTTATTCTTCAATTTTAATTAATTTTGTTCTGATATTTCCCATATAAGCTCTGCCTATCCACTTATTTCATATAATCATAAAAGAGTAGCAGCAAAGCTTGTTGATTTGACCCACGCTCTTTGTATCCAGTCTGAGTTTTGGGTGTGTTGGTTGGTTTAGCATTATTTTACAACACAAATTCATTGCACTGTGTAGCTCAATTAATATGAAGTTGCTTTAGGTTGCATTGAATTATTTTAATTTTAGATTAGCTACCTATCTATCCCCCCCTCTACCCTTGAATAATGTGACGTTGTGTTGCTGTGGCATAAGGGTGAAGTGTTCTCTTATCTTTTGTGAAGGGATAGGGGGCTGATGACTTTGTTATTAAACCCCTGAGTCTTAGTATGTAGAGGGTCTGTTTTCAAGAGTCCCATCATCAGCTGTAGTTCTCTGTCGGTACGTGCACCACGTTGAGTCTTTCTTTTCTTTCCTCTTCCGTTATTACGTGTGGCTTTTGATGCACTAGACCTAGACATGATTTTAAAAGGATCAGAATATAGTGTTTCACTAGTAAGTGGTGATGATGATGTGGTTGGGAAATTAAATTTTGTTACGCAGTTCCACAGCTCAATACCTGCGTTTACATGTAAATATTGTACACACATCGGCTCTACAAGCACATCTAGACAAATACACACACACACTAATATTTGATAGTGTGTATAAATAAATAACCCTGGAAAGAAATATAATTTGTGAGCATTTTTATGATGCTCATTCTGGGACAACTAATCAAATTAGAAGTTTGTATCTTACTGCAAGAATAATTAAATGAGATGGAAATAAATAGTTCACAGAACTTAGTGTAGAGATTGGCATGTAAGAGAGCTGTGAAAGAGTAAGAGTAGATCATAACAAGAGAACACATCAGCGACAAGATAACAGTAGCATCTGCAAAAGAAAACTATATGACCCAATAAAAACAAACTGCTGCCACAAAACTAAAATTGTGTCTAGTCCCAATGCATTGTTGGTGAATTTTAGACTAGAATTAAAGTGACTTATTTTTGCAGCATTTCTCTGTCAATACAGTTAATTGTATGGACAGAATACTGTGGAATATACTTTGCTCAACGCCCGATCAAAGTTAAAATACATAGCAACACATTATAGAGACGGCAGCAGCATGCTACCAATTACATTCTGGAACTGAAAGGTAAAAACTACAAAAAATTTTAAAAATTTCAGATTATTCTGGAAGAGAGGATCAAAGGATTAGGATAAAATCAAATAATTAAGAAAAAACAAAAGGAATGAGGAAGATGTCATCACTTCTGCTTTAGATAGAACAAAAAAAAAGACATAATAAACCTGAGGAGGGAAAAGAAACGGTATTTCTTTTCCGAGCTGTGGATGACTGAAATACACGGCAGTTTGATGTAGTTCACTTAAAAAATGTGAATAACTTTAAAAGTAAATACGATTATTTTTAAAAAGTTGCGACATCATGAATTTATGATCCTGTAAATCATAATAGGTCATTACACATGCACGTATTCTCAATTGCTTTTCTCTTTCTCTCTCGCTCATTTTAGCTCTTTATCAGTATATGCGTGCTCTCACTCACTCATGCACGCACACAGTTGCACAGTTGAGAGGCGGGCCGAAAGAGCAAAGCTCAAACCCTGCAAGCACAACTGGGTGAATACACACATGCACACACACACAGTGTCTTAATACACTTAGGTAATTACACAACCGCCAGTAGTCTCAAACATTATATGACAGTACTGGGAAGGCAGAACATCACGAGCATATCTCTCATCCTGTAACTACACTTAGGTAATTACACACATTATATGTATATACACACACCATGTATATACACACACACCCATCACCATAGTTCCAAAGTACTGTATCATATGACAAAGAGTACTGGGAAGACAGGACACTACAAGTGTAGCTCTCATCCTGTAACTACACTTAGGTAATTGCGCAAGTGTGCGTGCGCGCACACAAACAAACAAAAGTTGGAACAAGTTAGGTAAGAAGGTGGTGGAGGCCAACACCGTCAGTAGTTTCAAAGCGTTATATGACAAGAGTGCTGGGAAGACGGGACACCACGAGCGTAGCTCTCATCCAGTAACTACACTTAGGTAATTACACACATTGACCAGACCATATGTGTGTGTGTGTGTGTAATTACTTAGGTAATTACACACACATGGTCTGGTCATTAGGACAACAGTCTCATGCTTTTGGGGCCCGTGTGCAAGTCGTCAATGGTCATAGTGAATGAAAATAAATAGTAACAAAAATCAGCAAAATTGAAATTCTTGAAACCGGCAACTTTAAGAACACGAGGTCAGAAACCCAGGTAAGGAAACAGAGGAGTCGAAAAAATATTAGAAAGTTCTCTTTAGCAAACAGAATTGTAGACGATTGTAGCAAGTTAAGGGAGAAGGTGGTGGATGCTAAAACTGTCAGTATGTAATTTCAAAGCATCATATGACAGAGTACTAGGAAGACTGAACACCTTGAGTGCACAGTAGCTCTCACCCTTTAACTACTGTATGCTTAGGTAATCTCACACAAATACACACATACACAAACAAACAAAAAACATACATTTTAGCGTTTTCTTGAATCTGCTCCCGTGGTCAGCACTCATCTGATGTCTTTCTGCTGGAATATTAGCATCCTGAATGATATGTAGGAACTCTTGAATATTCTGTATCAGTGTTATATAGCCATCCTGGCTTAGTGCTTTCTTTTGATAATTTCTAACTCGTACTCTGTATATTAAAGTATCTGAGCTGCCAGCAGCATTTCTTGCCATGTGGTAACTTTACAACTATGTCCTTGTTTTCCCTTCAGTTATTCTCTAGGTGCTACATAGTCTTCCTGGCTTGGTGCCTTGTTTTGATAATTACTTATTCTTTAGGTATCATATCTGTGTAGCACCTGGCCAAAACATAGTATATCATACTCTCATCTAATGTAGTGTTTTGACTGGGAATAAATGGAAAACAGGCCCTGCTGATGATCACTTCATTCATTCACAAGTAAACTCCAACAGCAACCCTGTGGGTGTTGAACGACTACTTATCTTTCCCTGTATCATTGCCCCATGGTCCGTCCTGCCCAAACCTTCCATACTATATGGTTGTGTTGCGAACTGTGTCTGCAGAAGGCCAAGTTTGATACGGGTATTGGATGATGTATCTAGGGCCTCCTTTATTTCCACACACCCGTGGATGGTTATGTTAACATTAAAAAGAGGTACATGTTCCCTTACAAACTGTATAGGAATAAAAAACCAAAGATTGACTATTTTTCATCATCTGTTTTCATCTTTGAAATTGGTGTTCTTAATCTTTTTTGGTAGAAGTACTGGGTTTTCACTCTAGGATGGTAGTACATATCACTTTTAAGCAAACCTTTTAATGGGATTGGCAGGTTTCTGAATATAGAGCTGATGCACACAATATCCGTGCCATTGCATGCATAAGATGAAAATGTAGGAGTGATTAGCTCAATTCAGAGGTTGCCTGTCTTGTTATAACATATATTACTGGGACTAGGGATGTATATGGATTACCTCATCAGATGTCTTTGTTTGTATATTGAGGAAATTATGCTGTGTTTGAATTTTGAATCTCGTGATGAAATTTGTGTGTGTACAGTACACCTGCATTTTGTTGTGCTATGATTATGTTCCTTTGGTTTCCCTGCTGTCATTGATATAAAAATAGATATAAATTTAAATTAATTTTGATACAGTGACAGTACACAAAAATATTGGTGGTGTAAACTGTGTTGTCAAGTCCAGATGAGTTACGATCCTGCTGATGTAATTGGGAGTGTGAGGCAGTGCTGAGGTGTGTCCAACATCATATACTATGGCTCATGTTTCTGCTTTAAAACATTCATTTTATTTTGAAATACAATAGGCGTTTAACTTACTAATGTTAGTAACTGTTTACCATTTAAACAAATTTTGGAGGTACAGTAATTTAATAATGAAAACTGAAATAGTATTGAAGACAGCATGAATCTACAACTATTGAATTGTGGATGTGCACCTGAGCATTGACCCGAGCCAGTAAGGTCTCCCCAGAGTAGGAAGGTTCTTCATGTGCAACACTAACTAAAGCAGCATGTGGGTGTTCAACAAGTGAACTTAATGTTATGATACAGCTGACTTGTCAGGTGCACATTTGGTGGAATAATCAGTTGAAATTTGAGTGAACCCATATGCAACTGATTAATGAAGAGTTGTTAGTATTCTGCACCTCCCCCCTCCTTTTCACCTTCATGTACCACTGCCTACTCCATAATGTTTGTGTTTTAGGGCTCGGTGTTTCATTAAAGTTTAATTGATAGCATGTTAATATATTTAATTTGAAACAAAAAGATTGAGAAATAATGGTTTTACTAGTCTGAAAGATGTTACTATTTTATGACATGTTATCAGTCAAACTGAAGCTCATGTGGAAGTGAATTTTTGCCAGTAGTGATCGTTATTCGTTCCCAGTGAGCTGTGTTTTGCCTGTCAATAGTGCCTGTTACTTTGCCATGATCATTGTTACTGTTACTCGTGCCACCAATACCTCCTGTCATTGTGCTCTTGAGCAACACCCGCCCCGTCCCCTGGGGTCATACAGTAACTTGGCTTGAGCAGCGAGCAAGTCTTCTCATTTAAGTCGAAAGGAACGAGAGAACATATTTATTGTGGCGAGACCTTGACCCTGTGCCTTGCCTTCTGGGTAATGCCCTTACTTACACTATGTTCCCATTTTATGACTTTGCAGCAGCATTCTATAGACATAATTTCACAAGATTTATCTTGAAAGCTTGACAAGAGGGCATTCCCATGTAGTTTTCTGGTCAACATTTAAAGAGTTCAAATGAATACTTATTTAGTTGGCATTAATGTTGAATGGACTTGAATAAGCAGTGAAAGTAATTATAGTATTGGATTGGTTACATGTTTGGTTTTAAGTTTGAACATCAACAAAAGATGTTTCCTGCATGAAACTTTGAAGCTTAAATTTAAGATGCAATAGCTTGAATAAGAAGACTTGTTTCAAATGACTTTCCTCAAATTTGAGAATAATATAGCCAATCCACTGGCAATTTTATTTTAATTGGGAGAAGGGTTGATAATGGCCAAATGCTTGCAAGCATAGTGCTAGACTTTTGTTTTGTTTTACTGAATTGTTTAAGAATAACCTGCCATTTTATTTGGGGGGAGGGGGGGAGAACTCCTATTACAAAGGGAACAGTGCCGCTGGGAACACTTAGCCAGATGGAGAGGTTCATGGTTCATACAAGGGGTCATTCAGCAGAACCCATAGGCTCAAATCAAGAAACCCATTCAAAGAAGGGGTGGGGGGGACTGCTGGCAGACTCTTGATGGGTAGGTACACACACTTGTTGACTGTCAACAAGCAGATAACAAAGCACTTGAAGAGCTATGACTGGGGAAGTTGAACAAAGTATGAAGAGATGCTTGTCACTTCAATGCCTTTTCTATTTGTATTTTTATATATTTCTTAAGCAGAGAACATTCCTAAAGTAAAATATTAACTTAAAGAAATAATGTGCATTGTTTTATGGATACTTTAAAGTTTATTGAGAAAGGAAACATTATATTAGAGAATTTAAAGGTACAATATTTTAGAGGTGTGCATGAAGTGGCAGTTTGTTAAACAACCTCCCCACCCCCCACTCCTGCCTCATTATTACCCACAACATTGAAGATATACACACAGACACCCACCAGAAGACAACTGCGACCATAGTCAAGATGGTCTTGGCACCACTTTGTCATAATAAATTTGTATATGTGATGAAAATCTGTCTTTTTTTTCTATAACACCACTTATATCCTGCCGTTATAAGCTGCTGAATGAGTAAACGGCTCCTAATGTAGGCGATCTGCAGGGTTCCTGGCAAACTCGAGTGTCCTGGAGTACACCGGAAATAATTTAAGATAATTACGGAGTGTGTGGGCTTGGACCATATTTCCCGATTTGTGCTTACTTGTGGGAATTTCATAATTGTGCGTAAACTGCTTTACAACTTTTGTGATGTCAGCATGGAGGCTTTTGTAATGAGTAATCTTCAAATGTATTTTTTTTTTATATGGAATATTACTATTAGGATACAATCATAATTAACATGCAGAAAGTATCAGTTTAAATTTATGCTTTTGTACTACTGTACAATTATACATATTGTAAATTTCAAATCAACGTTACCTTCAGCCCAAGATCTTTTATGTTGACCAGACTACACACACTAGAAGGTGAAGGGATGACGTTTCGGTCCGTATTGGACCATTATCAAGTCGATTGTGAGAATTGTCCAGGACGGACCGAAACGTCGTCGTCCCTTCACCTTCTAGTGTGGTCTGGTCAACATTCTTCAGCCACGTTGTGACTCATCACCTTTTATGTTGAATATTACCATCAAGGGTCTACTTTAATGTGCATTGTATTTTACACCAGTTGTCAAAGTGAGAAGAGCAGTACAGCATTGCACAACTCGTCGCAGCATCAAGAAACAATTTTGCTTTTTCTGTCTTGCCTGTTTAAGATATATTGGTACTAATATGTACTTGATGAACATGGAGCTAGAAGTTTGTGGAGTAAATAAACCATAACAAGTAACCATGGTTCTAAATAAATACAAACTTGTTACTTGAAGATGACACAGTAGTAGTATGGTATGACATTATATTAACTATGCAGACTTTAGTAGTGACAAGTTATAATTGATAAAATTACATTAAAGGTTTATTATGATTTTGGTAAATGGCAATAATTTCTATTGTAATTAAAAGTAAAATGCTCATACTGTACATGAAATTATAGCCATGATTATAAAAGAGGATATGATAGTGTTTGAGGTATTGTCTTGATAATGGTGGTGAGTAATAGGGTTATAGACTATATACACCATAATGTTACAAAAATGAAGGGCCTTTCACAATTTTTTTTATTTTATGGATATGCATTTGGTAAGTACAAAAATAATAGGTTGTTTCAAAGGGTAGGTGGCACAAAATATAATTTAATATGAAGATTAAAATCTCAAAACTTATTACATTTCAAGTTAGATATGCAGTAGTCAAACAAAGGAATTCAAAGGAAGATAGATGGTTAACTTTACTGCAAATTCACATATTGTAATTATTTTTCAGTTCAAACGGAGAAAAATTATAAAAAATGCAATGGCCACCAACAGCACTGGAGTGATAAAAGAAATTATGCTCCTTTTTCAACATTCCTTGCACAGCTGGCCATATCTTCATGAGTAAATGGTATACTATCTGTTTCATTTATCTCCCTCTGCATATTCTGATTTCTCTTCTTGATTTTAAACATCTCTTAGACCCACTATTGTGCTCCTTTTGAATGTTTTAATTTGTTACATGCCTTCTAGGGTGCTATTCATAATACATGAGGATGCATTTTAGAATCTTTTCTCTTGTCTTCCACATTATCTCGAATTCAGGCAAACCAACTTGTAGATTCATGTGTTGGCACTCTTTCTTGTATTGATCTTTATCTCTGTTCCTTTTCCATTTGCATAAACTTGACGTAGTGGGTCCTTGATGACCTCCATAAAAGTGACAATCTCCCTAGCCTTGTCCCTCAGATTTTCTTTTCATTCCTTACTACCTTTCACCCCCTTTCCCTTGTGGCTCCAAATTCACTGACAATTTTATCATATTGCCACTGCGCTGTGCCTCTTTTTGAGGGTACAAGGTTCTGGCTCATTTCCAGAAGACCTAAAAGAACTCAACTGATGGTGCCTAGTAGTTTGGCATTATAGCAACATTATAGCCACAGGAGGCTTCCCCCAGAAGAGAAGAAGACTGCAAAAGAAAACCACGCCCTTGGAGAAGAGCCAGAAGCTCCCCAACTCTACTGCCAGAGGCGAGAGCAAAAAAAAAAAAAAAAAAAAAAAAAGCCTTCAGGAAAAACATCAAGAGCTGAAGGAGAAGCTATGAACTGAGGCAAGGAGAGAAAGCCCAGTGAAGGAACCAGGATGGCTCAGAAGGAGCAAGATCAGGCCAGAGGTGAAAAATGGCATGACAACTTTTGAAATGATGTCATGGCAGTGTTAATACACTGAACACAGGTAATAATGGCTCCGTTAATGCCAAATGATGAGGCAACAGTATTTAGCATAAAATGCCAATCAAGAAATGACCATGACAAGGACAGGACAGACAGAGAAAATGCCAGGCACCTTCATACCACTACTGCAAAGAAATACTGTAGATGGAACACACAAACTAGCCACCTGCTGCAGGCGATGAGTCACAATAACGTGGCTAAAGTATGTTGACCAAACCACACACTAGAAGGGAAGACGATGTTTCGGTCCGTCCTGGACCATTCTGAAGTCGATTGAGAATGGTCCAGGACAGACTGAAACGTCGTCGTCCCTTTACCTTCTAGTGTGTGATTTGGTCAACATAGCCACCTGCTCACTATACAAATGGCAATACACACACACAAAGTACCAGACGTGTAGAATAGAAAAGTTTCAAACCAGGCTGGTACATTACTGAGCCAATCTGCTGGAAGAAACAAAGCCACAGAAAAACACCTGGGATTAAACACTAGGCTAGAACTGCCAGAAACTAAGGCTGGGGGCCACCAAAAGAGCCAAAAGAAACACCCACACGAGTAAATATCCCCACGCTCCCTGTGCTCATGTGAGATGCCAGATTCTGGTCGGCCATACTGTACATGACTCCAATGGATGATGTGACTCGATAGAGAGAAGTTATCTCAGGGAGCCAACTGGGCTTCTCCAGACAACACAAACCTAGAACAGGTAATGAAACAAATAAGAAAGCAATGGTTCCACAAAAATCAGTGTTCCAAAGATACCAATCACCACTTATCTGAAATTGCAAAGCTGAATGTGGACTCGCCTTTCATTTCTCGGTACTGTACCTGTATATGCAAACAACCACTATTACCCTTCAAATTTAAATATAATCCAGTATGGCATGTTTCTCTGCTGCTTTGAAGCTATAATAATGACAGGTATTACGATATGCCGTATAGCTTTTTGTATGTAAAAAGGCAAGAGCGGCCTCACCTTTGACAGTACTGTAGCTGTGTTTTGTACCGGTGAACTTGATAGATGCGAAAACACTTTCTAGGACTAATAAATCTTGACGTGCAACTTTTATGAAAGAGATTAAAGTGGCCAGTTTTCAAATTTCTACCAGTTATGTAACACAAGGCTGATACCTCATGTTACTAAATGCTGAAGAGTACGACAATGACTTAAGAACTATTACTGGAGTTTGCAATATGGTCTTCCCAGCTTGGTGCCTTCTGTTAATATTTACTTATTACTCTTGGTAAATAATACTTACATTCTCCTGGTAAATAATATTTACACATTTAAATAGGTTACTACTGTAATTAAAGTTTACTTCCTGAAGATGTTCTTCCATAGGACTGGTCTTATTCCACAAAAAAATACATTTTCTTACTGTTTGCATGCCCAACCACTCGGGCTGGACGGTAGAGCGTAATTTAACTGAACGCTGGACCACAGAGTCAGACAGGGACATGTTTTTTGCATATTCTGTTGATTAATGAAAATCAGATATTATAATCACTTGAATAATGGTTTTTCAAGCTGATAAAAAACAAAGAAATTAAGGACTGGTTATAAAGCCAATATCTTGTGATAAAATTGGTTTTACATTTAGTCTGATTTGGAAAATTATGTACAGTGTAGCTTTTTGAGAAGAAGCCTTGTTGTCTTGCATCTACAAAATTACACACACATGTAAGTACAAAATCCATTGAAATTCCCGAACCATATTCTCATAAACAAATTGGAAGACGTGCAAAATAAGTGTAGCTCTGTACAGTACGTAGTTATCATTGCCAACATTTTAAGGCCTACAGCATTGCCACCATGTAGTTCTGTACAATGAATGGTTACCACAAATATTTCTTTTAAAGTATTAAAGGTTTTATTTTAATGATGGTATATTACAGTACTGTACTGTACTCCATGAAACAAATATTTTACTTTGCCGGATCTCTACTTTCTAATTGCACCTTTGGAAAAAGAAAATATCTCCTTAAGATAATAAATATATAATCCATTTTAAAACGTCGAGTTAGGTTTTTTAAGAATTTGAAAGAGAGACTCCATTTGTTGCTTCATCTGTTCCATACTCTGCAAAACCTGCACAGCTTTGTCTAGTTCCTCATTGCTGGCATCTATGAGAGATGCAACCTCATTGCTCCTCTCTTGATCCAATTGCTTAATCTGGGCTTCCATGTCATTGAGGAGGCCATCAACCTAAAAGAAAAATGGATTCAGTGTTACGCTCTCCTAACACGAGGCGTTGTTACATGTACAGTGCAATGTACCGTTCAGTAGTTCCATAATAAGGTAATTTATATGCAGTACTGTGCTTCAAAACAATGCAACCACTGTCATCTCTTCACTTATCCTTCTATTGCTCTATTCAAGTTAATTTGTATGGCCTGGTTTTTTATTCAAATTGTATCTTTAAAAATCTGTTTTAGTAAAGACATATTGGATACTATAAACATTACCCTTTGAATGACTCTGTCCTCAATGTCAACCATGAGAGAACAATATCTGTCCTGTAGGTCACTAATCTGCAGGACACACTGCTCTGTTTTGCTGGACATATTCTGTAGGTCACTCAGTCCTACTTCACTCAACTAGAAGAGTTAAAACATCTTAAAATCTTGCCCGGAACTGTCAATACAGTAATTATATATCTAAGAGGTTACAGGTACATAAATATTTAAGGTCTCTGCAAGACACTATAAATGGCATTTGAAGTGTGCAGAGAATTAAAACAGTCCTCGACAAACAATAAGCTTGGCATATTTTTTTTTTATTTTTTATTCAGTAATTGTTTTGACAATATCAAACACAATTCCTTACCTTCAAAACTATGTGATATGTAGCATATGTTTCCACCTTACCAGTATATCGCCATCATCAACCTTGACTGTCGGCTGTATTCTGTCATTGCAAGCATCAATAAGTTTTGATCTGTAGCTACAAATTGTAGCATGAGCCTCAGACGCTTGATTGAGGGAGTCATCTATGTTCTTGAGAGTTATATGAAGATTTTCATTCCTCTCTTCAAAGTAACTTTGGATATTCAGTCGTATTGTCTCTGCCATATATTTACCCTGCAAAAAAATTCCAGTGTTGACTGTAATGAAACGCCCCTTTTTGGGTGAGCTCCAGTGGCTCCCTGAAGCTTTATAGCCGAGATGGTTTCCAGACTGAGTCGTCAAATTATAAAACACTGTAAAATATCATGTAGAAATAGGAATTTGAGGAGTAGTATTGGAAACTTCAGTAGCAAGGTAAAAGCTCTGGAAGGTCATATCAAGTAATTATGCAAAGATAAGAAAAACTGGGAAGCTAAATGTAAAGTCCTGAAGAAAAATAAATATTAAAAATAGCTTATTTTTTAATTAATTTTTTTTAAGTTAAATTACATCTATTAGTGAATACAATAAATTAGGAAAGGAAATTCAACAGGGAAAAAGCTTTTGTCAGCTATGGAGAATAGTTACACGGGGAAATAGAAAAATGCAAGAAGGATATGCACTTACCTATGCATAAGTGGCCAGAGAGAGAGAAATATTAGAAGCAGCAGTAAAGGAAGCAAGAAACTGCAGGAACCAGCACAGTGAAGGCATCAGACCAGAAATCAGGAAGGAACTGCCACCAAACCTAAATTTGGTGCAAAACACGATTGATCGAACTTCTTAATAATTTTTGGTTGCAAAGAAAAGTTAATAACATCTAGGTAAGAAAGAGACACAAACTAAATAAAAGTAAGCAGTAGATCAATTATGACCGAAACACACATCGGAAAGTGAAGAAACTACGATGTTTCTGATGTGTGATTTGGGCATCATAGTAGATAAAATTGTTAGGCTAGTGGAAGGTCTTACAACTAAAGATAATGCCTGTGACTACAGAAGAATTGGTAGGTAAAAAAAAAAAAAAAAAAGATCGACCCTTGAGGATCATCCTAAATGAAGTTTAACAGAGTATTAGTTCTCATGACTGTTAGGAAACTGCAAAGTGATGAGGATGGCAGGTTATGGTCATAAGACAAGGTCTTTCAAAGGAAGATGGAAAGAAGCTGAAACAACTTCATAGAGGCAAAATGTTTAAATAAAAGCAGGAATGAGGAAAAAATATTTGTTTTATTTATTCCCCTACAAGGTGATAGGTATTCAGAAGCTTATGAAATGGTACAAAAAAGTAAACCAACAAAATCATTAAAGAAAGGGGGGCGTATAGGACAAAGGGAGAGGGAACATGTTCTTGAAAATTGCATATACAGTAGTAATGTAGATGGAGTGAGGTACAAAATACCAGAGCATAATGACATAATACAGCTTAAAATAGCAGATACTGTTGCACTAACAGAGACAGAACGTTTAAGATAATGTTAAAGGTTATATTTTCGAGGGCTACTCAATGTGAGAGACGTGAGAAAAGGTGGAGGTGTGGCCATCTGGTGAAACAACACCTAAAGGTAAAATAATTAACAACTGACAACTCACAAAAAGTTGACAATGGCACTGGAGATTTGATGAATTTGATGAATTGGGTTGATAACCTGGTGATCATAAATGCCTACAACCCACCAGCAGGCAACACATGGACAAATGAGTATGATTCATAACGATCATGAGAGATTACAGTAGGAGTGGGTAAAGATTATTAATTATTGTTAATATTTGATGCCTTCAACTTGAAGTCAATAGACTGGAAGGTCCACAATGCAAGAACAGTAGGACTTCTGGACTGACAGATTCACAAACTTTATCCTGCAGACATTCATATTAACACATTAAGCAAGCCACAAAAATGAGGAAAGGAGATGTTCCTTCAATGCTGGATTCTGATATTCACCAGAAAAAAAAAGATATATTTGAATTTTAGTATTGTCTCTGTTGGATAAGAGCGACCATATCATTTTGTTAGTAAAATATGCAATAAATTATAATCTAGGAGAGAATGAGGAAATTAATATCAAATCCGTGCTTCCTCCTAGCTGGAAGGGAATGCTCGGTTTTCTGTTAGGAAATTGCAGCAGTTCGCACAATCTCGTCCTTGAGTGGAAGGTGGTGTTCTTCGTCATTAGTTTGGCTTTGGCAGGAATAAATAGCTCCTAAGCACAGCTTTTTTTTTTTTTACACCTGTCCCTCAATACAGTATGTAGTTTCAGGACTACTGTCATACACGAACAAATAATTTATGCACCTCGAGAATGGTCCTAGGGTATAGCTTGGACAAGATGCCATAGATTAGCCATGGGCAGCACTTCTTCCCACTTATATCCTCAAAAAATAATAATAATAAATAAACAATATTGAAGGTGAGCCATTACCAAAATTTCCAGGATAGTCTTGTGAATCTCTTGGAGATAGAGCCACTTCTTCTGCTGTGAGTGGTGGAACATCTCCAATGCCTCCTTCAGCTGCTGTCTTAACTCCTCCACTCGGTCCATTCTTCCCCATTCTGAAGAATAAACACCAATACTTTTTATTTAAGGCAATATATAAATCCAGTGATAAATGCATTACACTCAACAACTTAACTGAATAGACAACACAGATGCCAAAATAATATTTTATCTACGGGTACAATAAAGTCCATTAACCCAGGCACTGGGAGATGCCTAATACCGATGCCAATAGCTTGTATCTAATCTTTCTTGTGATTAATGCCTTACATATCAAAATCTTCCGAATCTTTAAGATGGCATTGTTTACAATCCACCAGGGTTTACAGGCTGTTATAGTGTACAATCCACCAGGGTTTACAGGCAGCTATGGTGTACAATCCACCAAGGTTTACAGGCAGCTATGGTGTACAATCCACCAAGGTTTACAGGCAGCTATGGTGTACAATCCATCAGGGTTTACAGGCTGCTAGTGTACAATCCACCAGGGTTTACAGGCAGCTATGGTGTACAATCTACCAGGGTTTACAGGCAGCTATGGTGTACAATCTACCAGGGTTTACAGACAGCTATGGTGTACAATCCACCAAGGTTTACAGGCAGCTATGGTGTACAATCTAGCAGGGTTCACAGACAGCTATGGTGTACAATCCACCAAGGTTTACAGGCAGCTATGGTGTACAATCCACCAGGGTCTACAGGCTGCCAGTTTACAGTCACAGGTTCTAATGACCGCCACCAACAAGGAGCAACAGGTTCAAGCTCAACAAGCCACAATGAAGGACTGAGAACAGGAGCTGCTTATCCACCCACAGGGTTATAAACTCGTGGAACCGCCTACCCGCCGAAATTTTAACTTTTAAAGTGCAGCTGGAAAAGATCAATGCAAATAGAAGGACCTTTGACAAGCCGCCGGCTTCGTGTACTCGTCGAGGGTGTTCGTGGCCCTCAGGTTAACTCAGGTAAACGTTTAGATTCTTAAGTTATAGTAAGACAGAATTTCGTATGAAACATGCAATGGTGGGAACACTCAAGTTATAAACTCTCTCTGGCAATGGCTGTTGATATCTGTAAATATCATCCGACGCATCACTTTACCTAACTGATGATAAGATCATCAGACATTTGAAGAATAATGTGTTCCGACTCACCAATTTGGCGCCACACGTTGAACTGTCAGGTGGCGGGATAAGGGAAGTGAGAGTGTAGTGCCGCCCCTCAGGTGGTGTTGAGGGCTGTAAGGCGGAGGCTCTGAGTCTCTCTATGGAGGATCACACACCACTCCCAGGTGCCCCGCGACCCTCGCGCCCGCCCCGCCACCCGCACTCTCACTTCCTTATACTTAACAACAATCAGCTGATCACATCTTGACACTTCGTATTTCCTCCTACTTTCAGTCCCCGTAATGGTGAGAATTATTGTTTCTCTCGTCCTCTTGAGTTTTTCTCAGCAGTGTCCACGTGGGTGTAACCTGTGGTGATGTGTTCCTTCTCCGGCTGTGGTTTTTGATGAAATGAATTTGTGGTGTTGTGGACCCTAGTGTAAGGAAGCACTCGCACTCATACTTAAATTATATTATAATATATTTAAGATTAGTTTGAGCGTAATTTTAATGCGGGGAATATAATTTCCGTCCTTGCATAACTTAGGTTTGTCTTGTCCATATAGGTTTCCTGTGCTATATGGAGAAGTATCCCAGCTATGTAGTGTCCATCTGCTACAATAACCATGGAGTAATATATTAGTCAAATATTTCCTCACACGTAACATTTTCTCAACCGCATGTTTCCAGGTTGAATTTGATCTGAAATAATGTCTTGCATTTACAACTTCGGCGTGATAAACATCAGTTTTTTCTAACATTGTGGCTAGTTGAGTTGAAACTGTTGCCTCCATATGTTACATTGTACCTTTTAAAGAATGGTCTGGGTATATATTTTCCAACTCGTTCAGTATGTGAAAGTTGATGAGATGAGCCGTGTCATGCCGGGTGTGTGGTGTTGATAGTCGTGTGACCCGCAAGTGTTCCTGGTGTGAGACTTAACATGGTTTAGGAATGATTTTTTATTACCCTGTGTTAAATTTTTCAAAAGTAGATATCGTCTTCAAAAAGTGAGGTTTCCATGCTTGGTTACAGTAGCCTAGATGGGGTTATATGCTAGACTTGCACAGTTAAAATTATCACTTTCTTTTTCTTGAAGTCAAAGGTTCGTTTGACTGTTCCTAAGGTTTGGTTGGCTTTCTTTAATGCAACACCCACTTGTGCAAGTTTCAATGACTGGTTGGCTCCTAACTCCCAGGTCCTATTCTTCATTAATCAGCTGCTTGCTAAAATTTTGATATAGTGGTTGTGATGAGTATTGTCGTGCCCTACAAACAAGGTCTTGCAATTTTCAATACTAAAAAACCTTTCCCAGGTTTCTGACCATTTTTGGAATTCATGTGAGGCCAGGAATCTCTCTGTGAGGCCTCATTGTCATTTACACTTTCTACTTTGGCATAGTTCTTAGTGTCGTGTGCAAATTTGATGATGTAGTTTGAAATATTCGCATCTATGTCATTGATGTACATAACAAAACAAAAGGATTGGACCCAGGATGGACCCGTGGTACCCCACTCACCACATTTCTCCAGTCAGATTCGTTTCTGTATAGGATGAACCTTTTTTTTAGCCATTGTTTGACCCATTTTTGTATTTTACCATTTATTCCATGTGCCTATAATTTTTTGCCAGTCACTCATGTGGTACCTTATCAAAAGCTTTAGAGAAGTCAGTGTATACTATATATACTAGTAGTTCTTTGTTTGAATAATAATAATTGGTTACCATTTCAACAAATGTGAGCAGGTTAAAAGGCTTGATTAATTTTTAACAAAATTGTGTTGTATTGATTTGACTAAATTGGGCACTGAGAGGTGGTGAATGATTGAGAAAATCAATTGGAGTAATGCAGTGGAATTAAATCAACAACATGGGAACTAACCAATTGACCCAAATATGCTGTAAATAATATAACCAGGGAATTCGACTTAATCCACCAGGGGTCGTGAGGCATCAAGATGATACCAAAATCAAGGTTTTACACATTATCCGCACACACTCTGGTGTGGTATAGTTCTTCCACCATTCACTCCCTTCAGATACACAAGGAAGTACCAGCGTGGGAGTTCCTAGGTTGCTGGTTCAAATCCCCCGCATTTCTCCAATTGATTTCCTCATTGATATATTATGTTAATGTGATTTCCTTGTGTATTTGAAGGGAGCATATGGTGGAAGAACTACTTTACTATACCTATACTTTATACTTTACTATACTACTATCTATACCAGAGTGTATGCAGATAAAACTGTTTTCAATCACAAAATGTACTTGTTTATATAATGTCTGGGGAAATTGTTTACATTCATTTAGAGGGGACTAGTTCACTCAGGATGAACATGCCTTCTTTGCCTGCACAAACAGCTGGTGGCTGCCCTGACATCAGTTTTAAGTAGTGTTTCACCCAGATAGGCATTTTAAAAGTTTTGTTTTACCCAAAATACACTTGAAAAGCCCTCTTCCTTACATAACCGAGTAATGATAATACTATTTATGATAATGATAAGTAGATAATAACATTGCTGTATTGTCTCTTATCTATAAGCATAGTGCTCTTCTGATATAGAAGGGTGATAGAGTGGCTTGTATGTTCCTCTTCTTTCCAGTGAGTTAGAACATGTTTGTGTTCTAACTTTGTGTCTAAACACAAATATATTCTCAGTACAGTAGTGAGTCTTTGTAACCTTAGACCAGTTAAGCTACTGTACTGCAATAAAGAATACTTTTCCTGCCCGAAATGCTGCGCGTACTAGTGGCTTTACAAGATTGTAAATACTATGCTATGTATTCTTGCAAACCCAATGTACCTTCTTGTATATAAATAAATAAATAAATAAACTTGATTATCATGTAATGCCATGTGTCTCACCTCAGAATTGAATGCTCTAAGGCCATACCTTACTTAGTCTTGTCTCATACTTCCTGGGGAGTTGATAGATACACACTCCTCTATTTGCACTCCTCTCTCATGCTGTCTAAACTCCATTATGACTGCTCCACCTATTCCTCTGCCTTCAACCCTTCATCATCTTGATACTGTAATCATACTGGGTTACACCACAGTTCTGGTGCTTTTCATTTGTCCCCCCACCCAACGCTTGTATGTTGAGACCGACATTGTGAGACACAGTCATCGTGATCTTTACTGCCTTCGCTGTCTCACATGATTCCTGCAACATCCCAACTCCCACGTGTGCTCTGACTACTATCCCTCAGGATGGTCCTATTCCCACTCACTATGTTCCTTTTCTTGCAAGGATGTCTCATTTGCAAGATTCTTGCTTAGTTCACATTTACACTATCTCCCATCATGTTGTTCCTATATTTTCCTTATGGAGGGTCCTGTGAGTGAAATGGCCCTGATCCACATGGCCTAGACTTATGCCCCCCCTCCTACTCTTATAAAATGTAGTTTCCTTGACATTTATTTATCTCACACACCATTGTTCTGTTCACAGATGGGTCTAAATCTGCCAACAGCATTGGCTTCTATATTGTTTCTCCTGATCAAACATATGTGGGTTGCCTGCCCCAGAGTCTGGCATCTTCGTGGTAGTGTAACGCCACCAATGTAATGTATCGGAAATTAGAGAAAGAAGGATGAAACTCTTAGAGGGAGGTAGAGTGAGGTGGAAGGGAGAAGTGATTAGGAGGAGGTGGAGGAAGGGTAGAAGGAAGGGCTAAGGAGATGGAAAAGAAGGAAGATGGGGAAAAGGAAAAGAAGGAAGAGGAAGAAAGGGCTGCCAAAAATCCATTAAAAAATTATTTATAAGACAAGGAATGGAACTTGTCTGTCCAACAATATTAACTGATGTTATCAAATAACGACTGCACTCATGTAAATCATATACTGTACTGGGCTAGTACGGTATTTACACAACAAAATTTCCTCTATATATCTGTTAAATTATTATTTCAGGGCTCGACTGAGGAGTCTGGCGGGACTGGTGAGCGATGGTGGGAAAGTACCAAGCTTTCTCCAGCTGACCTCCGTCCACATGCGGAGTCATGGAATTTAGCTGCTGATGCTGCCACTGCTACACTTCTCCAGAGTATTTCACAAGTACGTAAGGCCAAGCTACACTACCACACACTTGTTTATAAGCACAAGCAGTGATACTCATGCTGAATGTTGGTCTTCTGAGTGCCTTTTATGTAAATTCTTAAATTATGTTTAGTGATTCTAGACAGTGTATTGCTGCTTTGCTATCCCACAAGATAAATGTACTAAAGCTTGGGAGTGCTGTTGTACTATATTAAGTTTGCATTACTGAAAAATGCGTTTGCGTTTCATGCCCAAAACGCTTTGCGTAATAGTGGCTTTAGGCATTGTATGTACTAGCCCTATTTATAAATCCATCATTCTTTGTAAAATCTCTTGTATGTATGTACCTTACCTAAATAAACATTTATTTATTATTTATTTATTAATTTCCCATTCATTTTTGGGAGGATCCGCTCAGCCGTTTCCCGAGGTTAAACACTGATACTGCTGAGCTTTAACTAAATGTTTGTGGCATCTGAGAGTTATACTTGCATACTGAAAGCCAGGAGCAGAACGTGGCCTGCTGAAATTAGTGAGGGGGAAGTTTGATGATAGGAGAGCAACCCAAAAGAAACACGCCAGCACAACAACACATGGACAGTATTTGCTTGAAAGAAATTAGGTACCCAAGGTAAACATGATAAACAGGAGTTGCTATGGAGTGGTATATCTGGTGGTGGCACTGTATACCTGGAGTGGTATATGTGGAGTGGGTTCTGAGAGTTCTTTTACTCCCAAGCCTGGCCTGGGGCCAGGCTTCTCTCTCACTCCAGTAGGATCATATTTGGAACCTGTCCTTCAGGTATCTTCCATATATGTAATATGTAATACTTGTCTCCTTTCTAGAAAGTACAATACTGTACATTTTGAGTGCTTTTAGGTGGATCCAATAATTTAGGTGTTTTTCAGTATACTGTATATGCATGCCACATGTGTTCTCTTTCTGAAATCTCTTCTGCTTTGAAAGGGGAAGTCGGTACTAATCACTACTCAAGGCAGGAAAACACAAATGATTTGAAAAGTATGAACATTGTGGTGGAATCCCAGGATTTGAAGGTTCTCACAATCCACCCTGTAATTGTCCTGGTTGATGCTGGGTTTTTTTCTGTTCTGCTCGCTAAACATTACCTAATCTGTTATTCCCAGTTCTTTTATGTTATTTTCCTTCTCTGAAGAGGTCTGATTTTGTCTTGTATCTGAATTCTGCTTAAATTCATAATTTTTTACCATAGCTTATCTGACATTTATCACTATTAAAAATTATGTTTATTTCTGCAGGCGATGAGTCACAATAACGTGGCTAAAGTATGTTGACCAGACCACACACTAGAAGGTGAAGGGGCGATGACATTTCGGTCCGTCCTGGACCATTCTCAAATCGATTGTAGATTTGAGACAATCGACCTTGAGAATGGTCCAGGACGGACCGAAATGTCGTCGTCCCTTCACCTTCTAGTGTGTGGTCTGGTCAACATGTTCATTTCTGTTGCCTTGTCAAAGACTTTATGGATATCAGCATGTAGTTTTTCAATGTCTTCTTTAGAGGCAATTTTCTTGCCAATTTTTGTATCTGCAAAGGATGACATAAAGCTATGACATATATTTGTTTATATCTGATTTGAGAATGAGAAAGTAGTGGTACAAGATTATTGGTCTTAGGGTACTGAGTTGTTCATTTCCATGATTTTATCATTGTGATTGAGTAATTGTGGAAGGCAGGATCTTCCTACTCTAAATCCATGTTATTGAGTTGTGAAGTTCATTGCTATTCATAAAACTTGAGATTTGCATCATAATCATACTTTAAAAACTATAATTATGTGTGGTGTTAGTGTGACTGGTATATAATTTTGATCCATTGCTTTGCTGCCTCCCTTGAGGACTGGAGTGAGGACTGGATCTGCTGATTGAAATGTTTCTGATATCTCACCAGTATCCAAGCTTGTCAGTAGCCTTGACAACAGTAGTGTTGTTGTCAAGGCTACTTAAGCATGCTCAGGGAAGACAGAACAAAGAGGGAGGGAATGGTGATGACCGAGAGACCAGCTCAGAAAAAATAATTTAATTTCGTTCAGTGCCCTATTTCTTCTGAGATAAGCTCAATTGCTACCTTGGGTCAACATCAACAGAATAAGTAACTCCTACATAAAAACAAAGGACTTGCAAGATGGATGAGAAGGTGAGAGGTTTATGTAAATGAAATGTAAAGTATTTTCTTTTAGATATTGTTTAATGAACCTGTATGCATGTGGCAGCATTCACTATAAATTTACTGTTTGACAAGAAATATGAGTTTAACAATATATCAATATAGTGCCTTGGTCCTTGCAGAGATTAGTGTTACGCACACATGAGGTGGAGGGGACCCTGAAGAAGGTGTTAGAGGAGACAGATCGGGTGATGACGACAATCTCCAATACCAACAATGCCTTCCACATGTTGGCTAACACACAATTTATTGAGAACAGAACCTATCAAGATGATGCTGATTTAGTGAAAGAAAAGTCAAACATGGTGGAAAAGGTTTGTTAGTACTAATGATTCAATATTCAAATACAATTACTGTAGCTGAGAATTTCTCCTGTGATCTAAGATTCCGTCAACTGTTCCAATTATGCAAAGCTGTGGACACAACCCAATCCTTAAAAAAAAAAAAAGAGTCATCCCACATGTAATGTGACATGGTTTCTTTAGAAAAAAATTAACTATTGTTGAATTTCAGTAGCATTTCATACCCAGTGACTGTAATGTACTAAGGATAATTATCATAGACATGCTTTCCAGATCAGTTCCAGAGCAATATATATAATCCAGATTTTTAGTGTCATTTATACCATAATTAGTTATATACACTATAATATATGTTCATTGTGTATATAATTTTAAATGGACAGGTATATACTGTACCACGAGTTGTTATTACAGTACATTTGACTCAGTCATGGCTCATTAAAATACATATAAAATAATTTTTTGCTTTTCATGAGCTTCCTGTATGTAATCTTCACATTCCCTTGTTAATTACCTGCTTGTAAATTTACAGAATAAAACTTAACATGTATTTACGGTAATCATTTTGGTAAAGTAGTCAGAAGCATAAAATTCAGATTTCAAGGGGTAAAGAATTTTGCATCCATAGAGATATCAACAAGTATTGTGTTCATCATGATTCAAATGTGTAGATAAATTTCAAATTAGGCAAGATAATCACTTTAGTGTAATGTGAATATTGTTCTATACAATGATCAAAATGTTTGTGAATGATATTTTTGGAAACTGATTTGTATTATTTATTATTCAGACAGCAGTAGGTGAGGAGGATGTGATAACAAGATGCAAGCAAGCAATTGCTGATGGGCTTCACCTTGTCGACAGGAGCTATGAGCGTCACGAAATACAAGATTCTGATTCTGATGATGAAGACAGTCCTGGCAGGTTTGTTGACATCTTAAATATATATTGCTCATAAGATTTATTTTATAACAGCTCCTTATCCATGTGAGAGTATTTTATTATATTTGACTTGCTTATGTACCCAACTTCACAGTTATTTTGAACAGCATGTATCCTTAGTCAATGGACATTTATTTATACTAGTTAGTGGCTTTGCAAGAATGTAAAAATACCAGTTTTATGTATTCTCACAAACCCATTGTACCTTCTTGTAAATAAATAATTATTAAATTATTATTGTTACTACTATCTACTCTCACTAATCAGGATCATATGAGGCCCAATAATTTAAATCTGAATTCGTAAGAATTCTTGCTGGGAAAGTCCAAAAATTCAGATATTTGCAACTTTTTGCACCACAAGCAACATAATTTACAAGGGTTACGAGAGAGACTTCATCTGTTGTACTTATATTACTCAAATAATTTGGATTTCAGCTTGTTGGAGTTCATCTGCTTGATCGATGAAGGGCTTCAATAATGTTCATTTATTAACCTATCACAACCCTAAAATTACACTGCCAGACCCTCAGTTGTTCAGGGCTTTAATAAGCAATAGTGCCAAGAGAAAATATATTTAGTAATATACTGTAGATACAAAAATTACATCTTGTAAAAAAGTTGCAAAAAAACACTAAATATGAAGTAATTGAATCACTTTTTATGACTTACATAATATAAACAAGTGCCAGGTTGGCTGATCCAGGAGTGGTTGCAGGTGTCAGGAATGAGCATGGGTGCTGGGTGAATGCACGAGTGCGAGTGAGAGCGTGGTTGCCGGGCGAGAGTGTCGGTGCCGGGTGAGAGCGTCGGTGCCGGGTGAGAGCGTGGATGCTGGGTAAGAGCGTGGTGTCGGGCAAAAGTGTGGGTGTTGGAAGGGAGAGTGGGGATTTGGATGAGAGTTGGGCGAGAGCATGGGTGTTGGGTATGGGATGTGGGTGTCCCATGCTCGATGCAACAGCCTACTTCTGCTATTACTAAATCTAATTTTTTTTTTTGACAGTCCTGTTCCTGTATATGCTCTTATTGACCCCTATGAAAGCAAACCCCTACCCCTTATCATTGGCTCTGAGGGATTCATGGCAGATGATAAAGTTGGTTTACAAGAGATTTCATCAAGTGAAGAAAATTCCAAGTTGACATTCAGCCCAGATGAGACAGAGAGTGAAGATGACCTTGACATGGAAGATGAAACAAGCAATGGTCCAACAAAATATAAACCGATTCTTGCCAGCAGTTCAAAAGTAATAGTAAGTTGAGGAAAATTTAACTGTTTTAATGTATGTGTTACTTTCCTGTTAAATTATTGCGTTCTGCTTTTTAATTTTTAGACATTACTCTGTTCTGTTAGATTTACTTTTTTTTGAGCTATCTGATATGGCTTACTCCTTTATAAGGCAAAATTCTATTGACCCACGATTAGAATCTTATCTGATATGGCTTACTCCTTTATAAGGCAAAATTCTATTGACCCACGATTAGAATCTTAGGTAGTCAGAGCAAGTCGACATTCTGCAGAGCGGAGAACATTTCACAGGTCAAACTGGTGCTAAGGGGAACATAAAAATACCCAATCCAGTGATGAATATGTTCAGAAAAGTTTTAATTTCCGAAAATAGCTCTCTCAAGCTTATATATAAACATGGTGGTGGCAGTTGACCAAGTTAATTAATACTAGTGATCTCTAGATATTGTATGCGAGTAGCCTTCGACATGGAAAATCAGCCTTCAGAGCTGTTGCCTCTTCACCCCTATGAAAATTTAAAATAGGGTAATGATAATGAATTAATAATGTAATGTTTGACTTTGACTCATGTGTGTCCATTCGTTCATTACTAGTATTATGCACCTGTTAGATTCCTTGATATTGTCTCTGCCTCCATGTTAAAATACAATTGAAGTTTTAAATAGAAGAAATGACTTTTGGATGTACAGTATTTGTTTAGTTACTGTACAGTATCTGTATTATGTTCACACATATAAATACTGTCTTGCTGTTACTAAAGATAAAGTAATAACTATAGTGTATACTGTATCATTAAGTAATATGCACTTGAAGGTGCATCTGTGTTATATAGTATTTTTTTTAGAAATTTCTGTAACTGAAAAATCATAGACCGTAATTACTTTCAGGATGATGAAAGTGATTCTGATTGGTCAGATGATGATACTTCTCATCCTGTTAACTCCCTTCCAACGACAGACAAGAGAAAGCCTCAAGCAGTAACTAGTGAAGAAGAAAATGATGAAGATTTGTTTAGCCCTCCCTCAAAGGCATCACAGAGAGTAAGTGTTGTATATATATTATGCCGTCACCATATTAGTATGGAGGAAAAATGAAGTTATCTTTGTTTTTGCAAGGTTACCCATGTTCACATATTTGCATATTTTCATACTCTACTTCTCAGGCAGGGGGCTAATGGCCTTTTGCTTATATGTATGTATGTGTGTGTGTGTATATATATATATATAATGTACTGTATATATACATTGGTATCTTCTCTGCGTTGCAGTATCATTGTGCCTTATCATGATACTTCCTTTGCTGATAATTGGTTTCCACTTTTTTGTTTAATTTCATCACTATTGTGTATAAACTTGAATAGTTTTTTAACAGACATATCATTGTTATATATGTGGGTCATGAATAAGAAGAACTCAATCCAGATTTCTTGTTATTTTCGTTATAATTAATGCTGTTAGATGCTGCTGTGTGGCAGACAGCATTTCCTGTCCGGGCCAGAGGATGGAGTGCTCAGAGTGTCGCAGTAGCTTGGTGGCTTTTGCCCTGATTTCGTACGGTAAAATTTAGTGCCAGAGCTTGCAGTTCATCATGAATTTGCTTTCAGATCTTCTCCGAAGTGTGTATCTAAAGTATCAACATAAGCTCATCTCAAGTGGAGATGTCTTACTGGACTTTGACATTGCTATGGTTGTGATTTGTGTTGTTCTTTTCATTGTGGCATGGATTGGCTCCTTCTTCAGGAAGAGCCACCATGCTTGATGGAGAATATATTATCATTGCTGCTGTTTTACTGCTCTGTTTGTGGCTGCTTGTAAGTGAATTGTTTTTGTTCTTATGTCTTTTTATAGTGATGTGTTTTATATATATATATATGTCGTACCTAATAGCCAGAACGCACTTCTCAGCCAACTATGCATGGCCCAATTTGCCTAATAAGCCAAGTTTTCATGAATTAATATTTTTTCGACTACCTAACCTACCTAACCTAACCTAACCTAACTTTTTCTGCTACCTAACCTAACCTAACCAATAGAGATAGGTTAGGTTAGGTTAGGTAGGGTTGGTTAGGTTCGGTCATATATCTACATTAATTTTAACTCCAATAAAAAAAATTGACCTCATACATAATGAAAATGGGTAGCTTTATCATTTCATAAGAAAAAAATTAGAAAAAATATATTAATTCAGGAAAACTTGGCTTATTAGGCAAATCGGGCCTTGCATAGTAGGCTCAGAAGTGCGTTCTGGCTATTAGGTACGACATATATATATATATATATATATATATATATATATATATATATATATATATATATATATATATATATATATATATATATATATATATATATATATATATATATATATATATATATAAATATACTGGTATATATACATATACACACATACACACAGTATATGCATTGCTGCTCAATTATGGACAATGTGTTGTTTCTGTTGTATACTCTAAATTGTTTAGTATGTGAAAGGTTACGTTTGTGTTATCCAAAAATATGTTTGGTTTTGTGTAAGATAAGTAGAGAGAGAAATGTATTTACAAAGTGCTTATGCTCCAGGCTGTAAGGAAAATACTAAAGGGAGAAAATGAGATGGAGTGGTTTACCTGAGTTTACCCAAGAGCCACTAGTGGCCTCAACGAGGACAGAAAGCCGGCGGCTTAGTGAAGGTCCCCTCCACTTGCCTTGATGATCTTTTTGGGCTGTACTTTAAAATTTAACTAGTTTGGAAGCGGTTTGAGGGATGTCTCAAAAATACAAACCTATTTTATAGAAAGGTTAAAGAGTGTTGTGCAAAGTAAATAGGGAATGTAAATAAAGTAAAGGTTGGGGGGTGGGGGAGTTTGTTGATAGATGTACTCAATGTTACAAATATGTGGAGTAAATAATTTTAATCTGGTCCGTCTAATTACCCAAAGCTACCCAAATTTACTCAAGGCTACCTAAAGCTTCCTAGCATTACGTAAGTAATTAAGAAATATGATTTATTTACTCACTATATTGTTGGTGTTGAATGTAGAACATGAAAAAACATTTTTACTTTGAAATAATCTAAATTTATAACAAAATTAAGTGGCATGAGAGGCCATAGAAAGTCGACGATCCAAGCGACAATGTTGTGGAGCGACTTATCCGAAATGAACAAATTATTCAAGCTATATTGTTGCCTAGAGGTTATATTAAGTTATGTTTGGATAGGGTTAGGTTTAGTTAGGTTAGGTAGGTTGGTTAGGTTAGGTACGGGAGACTCATATGCCAGCAAACATTGTCGCTTGGACTGTCGACTTGCTTTGGTGTCACCAGCTTTTTATTTTCATCTAATTTCATTACAAAATGATACTTTTTCAGAGTAAAAATATGTTTTTCATGTTCTACATTCAGCACCAACATTTTAATGAATAAATATATCATATTTATTCATTACTAATGTAATGTTAGGAAGCTTTGTGTAGCTTTGAGTAAGTTTGGATAGCTTCGGGTAATTAGAGAGACCCATTTTATCCTAATGTTTACAATTAGACAAATGCAGATATCATATTCTGGAATGAATTTAGGCAGCATCAGAAGACTAATGGAACAAATGAGAATAGATATGGGAAAAAATTAAAACTGCTATGAATAGGAAATGTCAAATAAGTGTAGATACGTATGGGGGTTACGGTGTTGGTTAACATAACGTTAGATGTACGTCAGATGATGTGGGTGCTAAGATGGCAGGTAATTAATTGGACCAAGGCTGTTGTTGATGCTATAATTAAGGGAAAGGGGTAGTAGGTAAGAATATAGAAACTATAGGGAGATAAATATATTTAGTATATCAAGGAAAAGTATATAGTGTATATGGGTGCAAATGGAAAGTGTAAAAGAGTTGACACTGTAGGATATAGAGGAATAGTGGAGGTTTAGGAATGGGAGGGGGTGTACAGATCATATTTTTGCTGTGTGAATGGTGGTTAAAGTTTCAAGCAAAGGGAAGAAAGTTGTAAGCTATCTTTAAGGATTTAGAAAACTTTTAACTGGATTGATTGTGAAGCATTATGGAAGGTTTTAAAGATTTATGGGGGTTGGATTTTATCATTGGGGAAGGCATTAAACAGGGGTTGTGTAATGTCACCTTGTCGACTCCCACTTCATGAATAATACAAAGAAGTAGCGTCCCAATTTATCAAATTGGTATGCCGACATGGTGTTTCCTGCTAGATCTAAACAATTATTATTGATACATGACTGTCTTATACATGAGTGTAATGACTCGCTAGTATTCATTCTTTATTTCAGCTCGTCAACAATGGCACTGTTATTTCATCTCAAATTGGCAAGAAGCTCAGTAATTCAGCAGCCACTGCAAATGCCAGCAGAGGAGGTAGGTTCCTTACTAAATTGGTAAAACTAATACTCGTATATTCCTGCTAACCAGTTCATTCCATTCACCTGGGCTGTCTGGGTCTTGAACCGTGGACCCCAACATTTTTAGGGTCCACGGTTTGAGACCCATACAACCTAGGTGAATGGAATGTTTATTTCCACGGAAGTGTGGATGACAATTTACCTATTCATGTCTATAGAGGATGTGATTGGGTCCCACATCCTAGCTATTGGTACCTGGTGCTTTTAAATGTCTTGATATTCTTGGCACTTTGTTTGTGAAACTATGGTTGAAAGTGTCTTCCAGATGCAGGTGATGAGTCACAATAACGTGGCTAAAGTAAGTTGACCAGACCACACACTAGAAGGTGAAGGGACGACGACATTTCAGTCCATCCTGGACCATTCTCAAGTTGATTGTGAAATAAAAAAAAAGTCTCTGCCACTTGATTATCTTACATTACATTCCACTTTTAGACTACCTGCACAGAAAAGTGTGTTTTCTTAGAAGTGTTAATTATTTGTTCTGCTTACTTCCACCCAAGTTCTTTGGTCTCATAGTATTCCAGTACATTTGAAAAAAGGCTGTCCATGTCAGCTCTGATCTCAATAGTATTTTTTATAGTGATCTCAAGAGGAGGATGGGTTCAGATGGCACAGTAATATGAGAACAGGGAGAAGAGGAAAATAGTTGACATAAACATGTTTTAGGCAAGTATCAGTATAGTAAAGCTTGGTTACCTTGAGGTGCTTCCGAGGCTTAGCGTCCCCGCGGCCCGGTCGTCGACCAGGCCTCCTGGTTGCTGGACTGATCAACCAGGCTGTTGGACGCGACTGCTCGCAGCCTGACGTATGAGTCACAGCCTGGTTGAAGCTGGTCAGACATCTATTACAGGCGACACCATACTGCATATTGGAATAAAGTTTGTTATTTACCTGATTTACCACTAACCCTAATGGCCTTGACGAGGACAGGAAGCCGGTGGCTTGTTGAAGGTCCCCTCCATTTGCCTTGATGATCTTTTCTATGTATATTTTAAAACTTGACACACTTTTGGCATTTACAGCTTTAACGGATAGGCAGTTCCATGGGTTTATAACCCTCTGGGTGAAATAGCATTGCATGTTCTCAGTCCTTTCTCAGATAGTTTTGGAATATAGGATAATAATAATAACAAAGGTCTTTGATATTAATATTATAGTTTGAACTCATTACAAAAGTATCTGTGTGCATAAAAGTGTACTGTAGGATCATTTACCTTGTCCTCTGTATTTTTTGTAAAAATTTTGCTTAAAAGTTTCCATTTCTTGTTCTACAGGTTTGTATTCAGATAGTGATGAAGATGGAGACTTATTTGGTCAGCAGCAGGACCCTTCCAATTCATCAGGTGGACTGTTTGGCAACACCCAGCTGCCCCCTGCTACTAGGGCGGGCAACACCAATTATCTCTTCGGGGAGTCAAACACTCATTCTCCGTCAGGTAAGGCTTTTAAGGTGTTGATCTTTAGCCCATCGTATTTTAACATAAGCCTTGCTTTATATATTCTCTACTAATTATTATTTTGTTTTATTGAGTTTTAATTAAGGAAGTTAATCTATACTCAGAAGAGTCAAATTACTATTTTATTATATTTGAACATATTTGCTACAGGAGTTTCTGCCTGCATATACTGTAACTTTTCTGCCACCATTTCAAAATAACCTTGACAGTCATGGGAATAAGGTATGTTATACTGTACATTATGTTGGAGAAGTTTATTTTATATCATTTATATTCTCAGATTCAGTAAAGTCATCAGTTGGAGTAGAAAATGTGAGAGCGATGCCTGACCCTATCAGACCTGGACCCCCTGCTGTCAGTCGACCTCGGAAGAATGGTGGTAATCTCTTTGCCAGTGATTCTGATGATGAAGAGGAAAATCTGTTCTCTAGCAAGCCACAGTCAACAGGTCAGTCCTATATGATGGAACATCTAACTTGGTGCATATTAAATACAGTACGTGAAATTTTTCCTGGGAGAAGGGAAGAATATAACAAGGCATGAGATGCAAATACAATCTGCAGGGAGAAGAGTTTATTTAAATTATAAGTTTAACTTTCACTGCCACAGTTGATTGCAGTGGTCAAACAAAACAGTGGTATTTCCAGCAATAATCCTATTGATTGCGGATGAAAGATACCAAATTATTTTATGCTTAACCAAGTCTTCAAAAGTAGTGTATATATATACACTGGCTACCTGTCCCCAACATAATGAATTAATATTTAATTTGTGTAGCATCTTACTAATACCAGCAATAGTCTCTGGTTCACTCATGTAATTATTGAATATTGCTTATTTGAAAGTTACTTTGAATGTGATTACAGGTAGTTATATATATATTGTATATGCAATATTATTATGGATATTTCAGCTAAATCTAGAACCTCTGGAGGTAAAGTAAAGAGCCAGGCTGACCAGTCCAGCACAACCGCAGGCAGTCTCTTCTCCAGTGATGAGGACGGCGGCCTCTTTTCAACCAGTCAACAAACTCAAGGTTAGTATCAATTTAACTAGTGTCCATGCAACCTGCATTATTCAGAGCATGATTTGGACAGACTAGGGGTAATATGATTTGCTTGTTGCAGGAGTAACATGATTTACACTAGGTGTATGTGGCCTATTTTCCTCACATTCCACATTCCATAACGTGGCATTTACTCTCATTAAATTTTAATTGCCAAGTGTTGTTCCATACATGCATTTTTGTCCAAGTCTTTTTGAAGGTCATTACAGTTGTCTAAGTTTATCTTCCCCAGTAGGTTAGCATCATTAGCAAACATGTTCATATAATTCTGTATTCCTTTTGGTAGATCGTTTATGTAGATGATGAACATTATTGGTGCTAGAACTGAACCCTGTGGGACTCCAATACTACATTTCTCCAGACTGATACATTACCTCTGATTACCTCCCTCATTTTTCTGTCACAGATTTTTTCATCCATGTCAGAAGTCTGTCTCCCTGTCACTCCTCTGTATGTTCCAGTTTCCAGACAATCTCTGATGGGGTATTCTGTCAAAAACCTTCTCTAGGTCTAGATAGATGCAGTCAACCCAACCATCTCTTTCCTCTGTGGCACTGTGTATTCTTCTTTAATCATATGTATTGTGAATCACTGTGTATTAATTCTTTAATCATTTGTAAAATGTTAATGTTAAAGAGATTCTCAACACTGTACAATAACCACATGTCTTGTGTTGCAGTAGTTAATGTTATCCTGCAATTTTTTAGGTGCAGTTTACAGCAAGGAGGACCATGAGGAGGAGGAGGAGGAGGAGCCACCCCCTCTTCCCAAGCAAGGAAGGACAAAAGTGAGTCAAATTGTAATATTAATATGGATAATTAAATATAATTTTTTTTTGTTTGAACTGAATGATTTTGTTGAAAAGACTGCCTAAAAAAATATAAATATACTAGTAATAGCATACAAAAATGTTGGTGTGTTGTGCGTCGAGAATCTTTGCCTTGTCGTTACTAACAGGATTTTAATTTGTATATTTGAGCAGCAGTAATGAAAACTTGAGAGACAAGTTTGAACCTGATGAGGAACAGCCAAACAATCATACTCATACATAGAAACAGGATATGAAAGTTATCCCCTCTGAAGTAAAAGACCCTCCAGAGAGAGAACCCAAGGTCCAAGAAGGGTTGAAGAGCACCCATGGACACTCCTCGGGCTCCTCCTCCAAGTCATAGTCCTTGCCCAATCCTGGGACTGAAAAGTACCTTCCCAAGGAGAAACCTGAGAGTATGGGGGGAGGAGGGGGTAGGTGGTTGAGAATACAATTGCCCTGAAACCCCGGCAGGACCAGAAGTCTCATCTGCCTCTGCTGGTAATGTGGGTAGAGCTACCCCACAAAGAAGGCTGAGCTACACTCGGCCCCAATTCCAAAACCCTCAGATGCGTTGGAGCTGGAACCAGGAGGGGAATGGCCAGAAGCAGGGCAAACCACACCCACAGGGAAAGGACGTTTGCACCCACCATGCTGCAAATGCCTAATCCTAGCAAACTTAGTCCGCAAAGCTGCCTGAAAAGCTTCTATATTGGAAGCCGAGTCAGTCTGCAGAGACCCAGAGGGAACCAGCCTCACAGGACTCAGGGTTGTCAGTGTCACCAACCCAACAGGCAGCATGGTGGAGTCAAAAAGAATGATCATCTGGTAGCAAAAACTACGATCATCTGGTAGCAAAAACTACGAGCACTCTACAAACTTGTGGCTTCTATGGGCTCAACGGACTTAACCAACCACATCAAATACTTGTGAAGAGATTACCAGGGCTTGAAGGCAGATAACCAGGTAGGGCACTCGAGCATTGAGACCGCTTGCCAGAAGATTAATGCCAAGTGCAGCCAAAACAACCAGGCTAGGGTAAATAGAACTCTGCATCTGATGTGACCTATTTGCATGGAGCAGTCTCGGCAAGATAGCATCAGGGAGTCACCTGGGGCATCCTAGAAAAGCATATGTTTCATAAAGCAAATTTTGTGTTATTTAAATTTTGAAAAATCAAAAACTCACTGCACAAAGTATATAATTCTTCAGATTCGCCTGCTTTTTAAAATATGATATGTGTAACAACCAATCAGTTGATTTACTTCACAAATGCAATCTGTGCAGTTTTCTTCAAATGTGGTATATATAATTAACTGATTATAGCATTGTTTTTTAAGTGTTTTCTGTATTTTACAGTGGTCTCCTTGCCTTCATTCTTGTGCACACAGAATTATAACAAATAAAGTTTTCTTTATTTCCAGGTTCCAGTTGGTGGCATTAATATCTTTGGCTCTGCTATCACATCTGCGATCCGTCGACAACAGTCTTCTGAATCAGATCCATCAGATGAAGAGTGGTCTAATAAAGGCAGTAGCAGAGGCTCTTTAGCATCTGCCACCAAGCCAGAAACTACATCTTCTCAAGGATCAGTCCCAAAACCAGTCAATGTTGGAAAGTACTCAGGTGGTGGTGGTTTGTTTGATGATGATGACGATGATGATTTGTTTGGAAGCACAAGTAAAAAAACTAACACTTCAACTCATGATGCAATCAATAGCCAGAAAAGGCTAATTTCTGATAGCCCCAAAAACCCAAAAGATGGAAATAACTTATTTGGTAAGGAACCAGCTGATAAGTGTGAAGGGAAGAATAATACAATAAAATCTAGTGGAGGACTGTTTTCAGATGATGATGATGACTTATTTGGTGGTCCTGTTTATGTAGAAAAGAAACAGAGCACCATAGCACCTGCAGCTGAGGAGTCAACTTCAAGCAATGTACTAAAGAATAATTCAGTCATTAGTCCTCTTGAAGATGTTGAACAGTTAAGCTCTGTAAAACCCACTGCATCCCAAAATAATCAGAAAACATCTCCAGTGAAAGTGCCTGAGACTTCCAAAGCCCTGAGCAGTTCTCTGTTTAGTTCTCTCAGTGATGAAGATGACTTGTTTTCTCCATCCAGCACATCTGTAACCGCCAAAGCCTCATCATTTGTAACAGAGCCTCCACCTCTTCCATCGGCTGATGCCAATAAGTCCACTAATAGAATTTCTGGGTCACCAATAATTCAAGATGATCCATTTTCGTGTGCCCCTCCAGTGTCTCCAGCGAGTAAGACTCGTGAGTCACCTGCGAGGGATTCAGCCTCAAGTCATGACAAACCTGCTATATTGAATGCAGACCAGAAGACTCAATTACCACTTTCTAATAGCTTATTCAGTTCATCAGAGGATGATCTATTTTCATCCTCATCAAACACTACACATGAAGTTGCCACTGTAATTCCAGAGAACAAATCTCAGGAAGATTCTTTAGAAAGCAAAGAGGACCAAACAAAATCGGGGAGTATAATACCAGACGTCACTACAGCTACAAAGACTAAAAAATCAGAGGCAAATTTAGGAATATTTGGCTCTCCAGAAGATGATCTGTTTATTCCTAAGTCAAAAGTTAGTGATAACCTAATCAAAGAAGGTATGAAATACTCCATATCCCCAGATTCTCACATACCAACTGACAAGTCAGATTTCCTTGCCTCTTTAGACAATGATGATGATGAAGATATATTTTCAGACGTTCCAAAGCCACTATTAAACAATAAAATAATTCCCGAGAGCGATAGAAAGATAACAAGTTTTCTTGGATCAGACGATGAGGAGGACATATTTTCAGTCACTCCGAAAGGGACAAGGTCAAATGATTCTCCAAAACTAAAGATATATGAAGATGTGGTGGATGAGAAAGATATATTTAATACTTTATCACAGTCACAACACCAGACAGATTTACACACTACAATAACCAAAATAGTAAATACTGCAGAGGAGAGTACTAAAACCACTGCCTCAGTAGTTGAGAGAGAGAGCCCTCCATCAGTATCTACAGGTACTGAAGATTCTCTTTCTCCACGAGCCTCTGAAAGTAAACAATCTCCTGACACAGCAAAACCTGTAAGTGCAGCCCCAAAACGACCAGTGGGAGGCATAGCTCTCTTTGGAGGGGCCGAATTATTTGCTAAAATTAATAAGCGCAAGTCTTTGTTAAGTACTGGGGTAGAAAATGGTGAAGATGTGCAAGTTGAGAGCAATAAAATAGAACATAAAATCGAAAGAACGAATGAGGATCAAAAAGATAATTTGAATAAAAATAGCATATTTGCTGGTGAAAGTGATGATGATCTTTTTGGCACAAGTCAAGATAAATCTGAACTAAGCTCATCCACTCTTTTGAATGAGGAAAGTGCACCTACACTTCTAGCAGAGTCTGAAGGATCTTCATATGTACCTTCTGAAAACCCTGAAATGTTATCACCCTCTCAAGACATTTTTCAGTCTGCAAACGTAACATTGTCAGGCGAGAACAAGAATATGCCTGGTAAATCTGAATTAAACTTAAATGAAAGTGGCCAGGCTGAAGATGCTGGTAAACGAACTCACAAAAAAATTGAAATTAGATCCGAGAAGATTGAGCAGTGTCTCTCCGAAGAACAAGGAAATCAAGAAATAAAGCCAAAGAAGAAACCGCCCATTGGAGGAGTGTCAATGTTTGGTGGTGGTGGCTTTGGGGGCAAGGAATTGTTTGCCAAGGTACAGCAAAGAAAGAGCATGTTGGCGCCTGAGAGTGAGAGTAGTGACGATGAACCTTTGACCTCCCCTCCACAAATGTCACTACACACAAAAAGAATCAGTATTGGATCCCGCAAAACTGTTTCTCCAACAAGTTCAGTCTCGCCAATTTCACCGATGTCGCCCCTGTCACCACTGTCTCCAATGTCACCAATGTCTCCAGTCTTTTCTTCTGGACAAAAGTTGCCTAAGACTGGAGGAGAAGAGAGCAGTGTGAGTTTTGATGAACCAGCCACATCTACCACAACGCTGCAGAGTATAAATAAGGTACAGTATACTCTTTCTTACACTAATATATACAATAACAAACAATTTTAACAGCAAAATTTTAAATTTTGGTAATTCATTTTATTATCATGAATTTTAATTAAATTTAGTGATCTTACAGGTGAAGTGTAATAGACATATGGGGGAAGGGAACTATCAGGAGAAAGTGCCAAGCCATTACGACTATATAGCACTTGGAAGGGGTCAGGATAAGGATTTGGGATGGGACGGGGGGGGGAAGGAATGGTGCCCAACTACTTGCATGGTCGGGGATTGAACGCCAACCTGCATGAAGCGAGGCCATCGCTCTCCCGTCCAGCCCTAGTTAAGAGGAGCAAAATCTAGGCAGGGATGGGATTAGATGACTATATGGAGTCTGAGTTTGAACCCTAATGTATGGCTGTGATATTTTGGTGTAGTAGGAGTGTGAATGTTTGGGTTGAAGTAGTGGAAATATATAAACTGAGAGAGCAGGTGCATTACTTTTAAGATTGTGAAGTGTGTGCTTCAGTTGAAATTGAATTGAAATTGAATTAAGTTTATTGGGGTAAAATACACACAAAGGGATGAGGTAGCTCAAGCTATTCTCACCTCGTTCAGTACATCGTGTTAATACATACATATACACACATCACAAACAATAAACATATTACCAAACATTCTGAGAGATAAACATCTAAATTTCCTCCTTTACACAAGTAGTATGGTATCAGACGTACACACAAATACTTTTATGACCTCGGTATACTGTATAGACAATTTGCAAGAGACATGCAGATAATTCAACAAAAAATTACAGTCTTGGTGTGTGCTTCAGTGGTATGGTCATGATGAATATGTGGGTAATGACGAAGTGGTGAAGAGTAGGTTTGAGTCAGAGGCTGCGAGTTGTTAGGGAAAGACAATAATAGGTGTGTTATGAAATGTGGTAGGCATGTGAAACATTAACTGTCAATGAACAAGGCTGAGTAGATGTAGTTATGAGAAAATTGTTTAATGACAATGGTATTAATAACTTGAAAGTGTTTTACACTTTAAATGTTAAATGAAATGTCTGATATATTGCTGTCAATATTTTGCTAGTGTTGTTTTTCTGGTTTCCTACAATGTTAGTTTTTTCCTGCAGTACTTTTTTTTCACGCTGCTTGACAGAGCCTTCCCCACCCGTTAAAATTGAGTAACATGATAGTGATGTACAGTACAGTATTGATATTTTTCACAGAGTCGAGCCAGAGGAAGCCAGAAGCGACGCCCTCCAAGCAGAGCTCACCGAAGAACAGGTTTAGAAGAAAATAATTCTTCAGATACATCAACAAATCTTCAAATTAGAGATTCTTCAGAACCAAGCGAGACATTTGCATCTCATGCACAAGAACATCTTCCAGAACCGATAGTTGTGTCTCAGGTGCAGCAAACCAACTACTCGCCTGTAATACAAGGACCTCTGGAAATAAGTAAGAATGAAAGATTGGGGGTTGAAGCTTCAGCTTCCTTAACTGATAACATAAATGGAGTCGATTCTATTTTTAGTGACAGTTCTCAAGATGACATTTTTGGCAACAGTGGAGTTATTGAAGCTAAAAATCATTCTGTAAGTTCAGAAAAAGCACCTATTATCACAACTAGAGAAGCTGAATTGAATATTGCCCCAAAAAAGACTGAAGATGAGAAGGATGATGATGATGATGATGATGATGATGATCTTTTTGGAAAATCCAGAAGTGCCTTAAATGTGTCCAAAATAAAAAGTACAAAGAAAGAAGCAAGAAATTCTCTGTTTGGAGGAAGTGACAGTGATGACGAGGATCTGTTTGGGGAAGCAAAAGTCAAAACAAGCTTATCTAAGACGTCAAGAAGTGCTGCTGTACATACCAGTGTTATTAAATCAATGACCAAGCCACTTCCTACTCAGTCCCTCTTTAGAGATGATTACGGTAAGTTTGTAAGGATGTTAAGAGGCTTTAATGTGAAAATGTGTGATACAGCTGTTGTTAGACCTTCCTAAGTTGGGATACTTTATGGCTTTGTCAGAATTAATTGTTACAAAGTTATCCAAAATTTTGCGTATCTGTGCAACATTTGAAGAATGGCTTCACATGGCAGAGATTTGTATATGGAAGTGCAAGGCTGTCCTTATTGTTATTGAGCCGATATCTTGAAAACTAATAAGTGTAACTGCACCAAACTTTATGCGCACAATCACATAGTTCTAGTGCTTTTGGCTGCAAATGTTACCCTAGGAAGCTTTGCAATAGAGCCACTAACACTATTTGGTTTCTAGATCTGCCCCTCATCCCTCATTGGCTCCCTGGAGCTAAAGCTTGGCTACTGCTTAGCCTTTAGCTTGTACTACATCTCTCAGACTTTTTCAGGCCAATTTTAAACTAAGTAATGTATTTGTCTTACAGTTAGTAATATAAAGGTATTATCATTCAAGTTGCTTTACTTTAAATTTGTATTTTTCAGGTGACAAGTTGAGTGTAACAAGCAGAGCAGATAAAGCTTCCATTGTTGCATCGAGAAAAGTGTCCAAATCCATATCAAAGAGTAACTTACAACCTTCAGATGAGCCTTTTGATGACCCTCTCCTTAGTAACTTTAAAGGCTGATTGCAAATCCTGTTATGTGGAGAAAAATACAATTCAAGAACATAACTTTCTTTTCAGACATTGTGTGTGGGTCAGGGGATTATAAAATCCACTGGGAACGAGTGCTGTCTGATTAATAAATGCTTGTCCTTGAATGGTGTTTTTTGGCTCCATGTACGTGTCAGCAGTTCCTGTTTCTCAACCAAATCCTGTTATTTACAATGTTGTAATTATTAAACTATTGTTGACAAAGTTATTAGAGAAAAAATATATCTATCATTGGCTTGTACTAAATGCAATTAAAAACTACGTTTCAGGGTAATTTTTGGCAGTACACTATAACAGAAAACAGTAAATTAAATTTTATGTCACCAAGAAGATAAAATTTATCTCATTGGTATAAAAAATGTGATTAATAAGGACTGAACTATGATTGTTATCCCAAGGTCAGTTAATGGTATTATTTTGTTTAGATCTTTTCTTCACTTAAATTTTGTAGTACTGTACTGTACTTACTGATTTGTGCATTATTTATTAGTAGTAGTAAATTTCTTGAGATACTGTATGAGCATTTATCATGCATTATCAAGTTAACTGCTGGGTCTTATTTTTATAAGTAAAAGTCAAATAATTTTTGACACAGGTTGACCCATATAATCATTAAATTTATATGGACAAATTTGAGAACTTTCAATTCGTCTTTTTTTTCTCTCTTCCGTATCTCCCTTCTTTTCCCCCTCCTACCCCCTTATATTTCTCCTCCATCTTCTACCCTATTTGTGTCCTGATTTACTTCACTGCACCAGAGACAGTCTTGACAATAGAATCTATCTATAGTTAACATCAAGAACTATTAAAAAATATTAAAGGTGAACATTAGAATACATTATTCTAATTGCAAATGGTAGAGGTGTATTGATGTGTCAGTGTTATCTGCTGATTTTCAGTACAGTGTCAATCAAATTTCAGTAACAGTAAAGTATCGATCAAATTTACTCCAACAGTAAGTTGGGTGGTGGTACCAAAGAACCTAAGTTGAACCCCAACAAGTACAATTAGGTGAGCACTCCTGCCCCAACTAGTCTATCCTCCCGTTCACCCTCTGCTAGTTCAAGTACACTTATTGAGACAATAAGATACATCTCAAAAGGATAGAGTAGCTTAGGTTATTTCTGCCCTCTTTTCCCTCTGCCATTCCTTCAACTAAACCCAAACCTGTCACCACCCATTCCAACATCACCCACCCCCCTGTCTCATCCACCCCTTCCCCTACCCATCATGCACCCCCCTGTCTCATCCACCCCTTCCCCTACCCATCATGCACCCCCCTGTCTCATCCACCCCTTCCCCTACCCATCATGCACCCCCCCTGTCTCATCCACCCCTTCCCCTACCCATCATGCACCCCCCTGTCTCATCCACCCCTTCCCCTACCCATCATGCACCCCCCTGTCTCATCCACCCCTTCCCCTACCCATCATGCACCCCCCTGTCTCATCCACCCCTTCCCCTACCCATCATGCACCCCCCCTGTCTCATCCACCTCTTCCCCTACCCATCATGCACCCCCATGTCTCATCCACCCCTTCCCCTACCCATCATGCACCCTCCTGCTCATCACACATTTAATTGTGCTTGTGGGTGTTGAGCTTCGGCTCTTTGGCCTTGCCTCTTAACCTAGGCTTTAAATAGGATACGTTAAATGTGTTATAACATTTTTGTACTGTATTCTGCAGAGCGGTATCGAATTTTTCCAAATTACACTCATAGTTCTATTCAAAATTTCAAACTCAAGATTATTGGAATGTAAGGCATCTTGCTCTGAGCAACTCCAAGAATGAGTAACAATGCAATATAGCAAATTAATGTTCATATTTGTCACTTATCAGTAATTACTGCTGCTGCATTTAGTGGATTGTCCAGGAACAGTTGTGCTATGATTATTATAATCATTGTCGCTAATTTACAATGATTATTAACAAAACCCTGAGCTCACAAGAAACATTGAGATGAGACTGTGTCTTAAGTTCTAACATTTAAAAAATATTTAGTATAGATGTCAATATCGGCTGATAAGGCATTATCAGTATCCGTCAAAATATTGGTATTGGTACACCTCTAACAATTGGTAAACTGGCTCAATTAAGACTAGTCTATATCAGGGAATGATACCATCTGACATGGTACTCGAACAATTATTACCCATGAATTCAGGGAGGTATTTTGAGTTTTATACACTTGATTACCAAGGAGTTGACATCATCACACCATCATCACATAACTATGTTAGTTATATGTTCCTTAACTGTTTACAACTCTGGTTTTCATCTGACTTGTGTCACTGCTGTTTATTTTTATGTTACATGATGTAAGCTTCATAATTTGCTGTTTTTTTGTTTACTATGCTTACTGGTGAGCAGTGCATGTGTACACTCTATATTTACTCTTACTGTTTGTCATACCCAGTAACCACACATGCCTAACAAACCAAATTTCCTTAAATATAGAATTTTTCATAATTGTCTTATTTATCGGTAGATATTTTAATCAATAAGAACATTAATTTGACAAAATTCTATATGTAAAGAAATTTGATTTGGGATAAACAACATGTGCAAACATTTCAATTATAGCCAAAATATACATATTATTAAAAAAAATTGCCGAGTGTTAAGAAAAACAAGGCCCAAATAAATTTGTACTGTAATTCATGTAGGTGAATTGTAATTACTATTTGTAATTAATAGTATCAATATAATATAATAATTGCATTCAAATCTTAACTAATTTTGCCAAAGATATATAATAAACAAAAACACATTGGCTGTTTAGCAAAATGGCCCTTGCTATTAGGTGAAGGAGGGTAGAACATCTTTTGTTTTATAAGAGAGGTGTTCAAGCAAATACACTAATGAACTTTACACAAGTGCCTTTGGAGAATTTCAGATCTGATAAATATCGGAAACTAGTAAAAAAAATCTTGTTTTCCTATGTGAAGACTTTAACTAGCGATTTGTCTGAGGATTTAGTTATGCTCCTTGTTACCAGTAATAAACTGCTTGTAATTTGCATTATGTAATAGTGATGTTATGTTTCTTCATGGTTTAACTCAAATACATAATCAAGTAGATGTTAGAAGCCATTGTGTTTTTGTTATATATATAATATTACCAAAACAGATTTTTGAAATATCTGAAAATGTGGTGATGATTATACAAATGAGAATTAGTTTTATTAATGGTTTTCTCATAAAAAAGGCGTCACAAATTTGCTAAATGAGGTGTAATATTACTGTTTAAACGAACAGCATGAGGAGTTACATTTAACCAAATTAAAGCTGTGCTAGCATGGAGTTTGAATTTCAACTATTTTGTTGTGCCATATCAAATCCCATGCTACTTTTGTCTTTTTCAGACTGTAGGGTAATCATACCGGTCGACGAACGATACCATAAGTTGTTAGAGGAAAATAATGTTTTCTTTAGCTAATTGAACTTTAATCGTTTCTTACATTTTGTTTTAAATGTTAATCCAGCGCTTAAATTTTGTTACTGTTACCTGACCAGGCTTTTAGAGCAGGATACAATGCTATCTTTTATGTCAACATTTTAGAGTTTATGGCAGGCGGAGGGGGTCATTTATGCATTACGTGCCTAGTGTCAGTTATCTGAAGACTGTTCCTCAATTATGAAGCCAGCCTACAGCTGCCTTTATTTGAGAATTTTTATATTTTTGTAATTACTGCTAAATATAAAATAAGATGCAAATAGTCTGATTAATAATAATAATAAATGTTATGATAGTAAAGAAAAGTCTGTTAATTTTTAGTTGTAAATGTAAGTTGCATTGTAAGGTTGTGACACCTGGTAATGTGAGTGTGTATGAGAGTATCAGACTTGCTTCAGTACAAAGGATACCAGTAGTTGGAGTCCATTATTAATAGGTGCTATCCAAGTTCTGTGTAGTGTTGAACTGTGCTCAGTAAAAAGAAAATGATGTTTTATAATTGCAAGTATTGAGAATGTTTGATTCTCATATGCTATTGAAAATTCAGCAAAAAAAATTAATAATAATAATAAAGGCTCTCAGAGAAAATGCATTTACAGTATAGATGATTATTTTTAAAGTATTTATGTACTCTATTGTAGAGCTCAGCATTGACATTTATAATGGAACTCATTTGTATGTCCACCAGCTTCCCAACTTTATTTTTGTTTAACTTGAGAGCTCTTTTTTTTTTTTTAATTCTCTAGGTGCATCATATTTTAGTGACAGTGGTTCTTAAAACTTGGAAGGAATACCATTTATACACAAAACTAAATTATCTGAAGTTTAACTCTTGAACATCATCTGGTGCCATATGTTAAGTTCAACAGCAGTCACAGGCCACATAGTATGATACAGTAATTGTTGTTGTGCCAGTGCCAGTGTTTATATACCGATTGATGCCAGTTTGTTTTAAAATATTATACACGTCACGGTGTCACCCCAGATGCAGGCTCGACTTTTTTGTATATTGCCCATTTTGTCTTGATAGGAGACGAAAACACACTGGCATGTCACAAGTGATCGTACCTAGAAATGACAATGGACAATGAGCCCACAATTAATTAATCAGGCTTTGATTTAATATGACAATTTTTGGTATTGATAATAGAAATATACTGTATCATAACAGATGAGTGGAAGGAAAAATTAACTACTTTATATGTAACTTATAAATTTGAGCTACGGTAATAGTTATCAAGAAGACAGTTGGCAGTCATGGGCTGCTCTCATACTCGGCCAGCTATGCACTCTGCTTCTGTATCCTGTTTCTGATGAGAATAAACAAAGAAAACAGATTATATAGTTTGTGAATAAACAGGAGGAGAGCTGTGGTGGAAAGAGACGTGGCCAAAATATTGTTTAAGAATTATAATTGGGCTGATACTGTTTACTAATGAGTGATTTACTCAGCATTGGATCCTGAGGCTGGCTGTTGGTGCTTCAATGTTAAAAGTTTATAACAGAAGCAGTGGCACTAGTTATGGAAATTGAGCACTTCAAGACCTTTTCAGATTATCTGCAGAAATTTAAGACATTAGAAAATTACTATAATTGCATTTTGCTGCCTCTGGGTTAAGACCAGCATGTACTACAAAAATACAATTGAACAAGTTAATACTTATGAATTTTGTGTATCATTGTTATTTATATGTACACAAATTTGTATATGCATATATATATATACTGTATATACATATGTGTATACCGTACACATACACATACATACATACATATAACACGCACACATGTACATATGCAGCAGTTGTATGTTACCCATATCTCAAGAAGCACACCAATAAACTGGAAAAGGTGCAAAGGCATGCTACAAAATGGTTTCCGGAGCTAAAAAACAAGAGTTATGAGGAGAGGCTAGAGGTGTTAAATATGCCAACGCTAGAAAATAGAAGAAAAATAGGTGATATGATCACCACTTACAAAATAATAACAGGAATCGACCAAATTGACAGAGAAATTCCTGAAACCAGCAACTTCAACAAGAGGACACAGATTCAAGTTAAGTAAACAAGGGTGCCAAAAAAATATTAGAAGGTTTCTTTTGTAAACAGAGTGGTAGATGGTTGGAACAAGTTACGTGAGAAGGTGATGGTGGAGGCCAAAACTGTTAGTAGTTACAAAGTGTTATATAACAAAGAGTGCTGGGAAGACTGGACACCATGAGCGTAGCTCTCATCCTGTAACTATACCTAGGTAATTACTCAAATTTAACAACAGAACTGGGATAAGCAATTGCTACAAGAGTAAGTGTAAGTACTCGTAGTATTTTCATGTTTGTTTCTGTACAGTGAAGGGAAGTATTTGTTATACAACTTGACAACTTGTTCACAAATTAATTTTTAAATTTTCATTGAAGTTGTCAGTTTTCTAAAGGATGTGGAGTATATGGATGATGTATGTTATTTGTGTCACAGGTATACGGTGCAATACAACCTGTGGTTGGCAAGCAAGAGGTGCACCAGGTACTGTTTGTTAATGTATCGATATTCTTTTCACTAATTATTCTCAGTAATGCAAAACACTTATTGCAAACGCTACTTTTGATGTCCATTGCCAATTCCTGACCGAGTGTGTTAAGATTCCAGATTCTTATTAGTAAGAGACTGCAATTTTTCATTTATATAATATTGCCTATTCTTATTTTGTCTGTTTACTGCCCACTTCTCGACAAGAATCTGGATTTTTACGTCAGTAATCGTGATGATATGTTAGAAAGTGTATTACAAAAAAGGAGTAACAATATAGTAGTACTGTATATCAAAATAGAAACAAAAGCATTTTTTCAATTGCTCCTTGCACATAAAACTGCATATAACTTTTCTTCTGCTGGACTTTGATGGTTGTCTAATGCAGTTCATTGTCTGCAAGACAATTTGATTTGTGTATTGTATGTAACTGTATTTTCTTTTAACTGTTATATTTAAATTAATAGCATAAAATAGTTTGACTTTAATAACTATTATTTCTTGTTTGGTGGACCGTGGGATTCACATTAGTGGTCCACAGGCCTTAAATTATGAATTTGGTGATCCATGAGCTCCGAAAGGTACTTCGGTACTGGCGACTGCTGGTCAAGTGCACTAGCTACTGTCTTTTTTTTTCGTCTTAAACCTTTTAAATCTGTGGGTGGACATAGCCTCTATTTCCCTTTTAAATTCATTTCATATACTGTACTTGTTGCCCTTACACTGGAGAAGTGTTTCCTGATATCCTTATGGATGATTGCATGTCTAGCTTCTTATGTTATTGCTCAACCTAAAGTCCTGTATCTCAGTTTCGTCAATACCCCTGATTATTTTGTGTCTGGATCATGGTCCCTTTGTTTCTCCTATTTCTTCCAATGTTGTTAAATTGAGTTACATCAGATTATCCTCTGAATTCTGGGTCCAGTCTTGTAACAGACCTCTGTACAATGCTTTCTCTATCTTCATTTTGTGATTTTCGAGGTGTTGCTCCACACTTGTACTGCATACCTAGCACTGGTCAGACATGCCATATGCAGCTGTCTGAATACATCCTTATCAAGATTCTTGAAAACTGGTCTGATGTTTGCCACTTAACCATATACAGTGGAAATTATTATATTTCTGTATTTTCTGGAGATGTTTAAAGATATGTGATCTGCCCATTCTTGATTTGTCAAGCATGGCTTCACTTCTCAGAACCTGTGTTAAAGCTTTGTTTTGAAGTTAAAACTCTTAAGACATTTCATTATTCTCTTTTTTAACAGTCTCACTAGCATTTGTATGTAGTTGAATGGTTCCTCCGTTCCTCATCCTTTATATTGATATGGAATGGGCCTTTTTCCAGCTATTTGGCATCATCCATCTCCATTGATGCATAGATAATTTCAAGTGGCTTACATATTGATGTCAGCAGCTTCTTTTAGGATAGATGAAGTCTTGTCAAATCTCAGTCTTTGTCAAGTAACAGGAGTTGGTCCTTTACCTCTTCCTCTGTCAATATTATTCTCTCTGCTCAATTTCTGGAGGAAGCCGCCTTCCTTTTATCAGGTACTGTAGTTGTTCAGGGTCCACTTTAATGATTTCTTGAAATCTCTCATTTAACTTTTTACACATTTCCCTTTCATTTGACATCTATACCAAACTGACCTTTGACATCTGTATCAAGTTTAATTGCACTTCTCTGTCATTCCCATAGTGTTTTTCTGTTCTCAGGTGTACTGTTCATACAGTTTCTTCATTCTCCTGCTTTTATCTTGTTTTTTCAAGTATCTTATCCATGCTTTTCTGTTTGGCCTTAATATGCACTGTTGTCTTCTATGCTGTGAACCACAGTCCACCTTTGTGCAATACACAAACCACCTTGAATTGAACTATGTTACTGCTGGTCTGACTTGACCAGGAATATTTCTTAATTTGCTGAATACATTGTCTACTTTTGCCATGATATTTTCAAAATAACTAGTTCTCATCAAAATTAAAAACAAGTTTACTTCTCTGAGGGTTATAATTATATTTTAATCAAATTAATGTTTTATGTGCATATTTTTATAGTACAGTATATCCTTAAAACCCCTTTTAAACTTGATTTATTTATGTTAATTGCAGTACAGTACTGTAATACTGTACAATGAAGTGTTGAAAGAATTATAATTGATGAATTTGTTGATTGTGATACATAGAATAAAATACAAATGTATAAAATTGTAATTATATAATTGTTCCATAAAAATTTACAGTATTTTGATACCTGTAATTAATTGTGTTGTAAATGTTAACAGATATATCAAATAATTAATTATGTAGTTTGTATCTTTTTTCCTTTTAAAAATATTTTTCAAGACCTGTGATTTTTGAAATGTAGATTTAATAAAATTATTACTGATTATGTTATTGTAATATGTTTGTATGTGGAATATTTAGCTTATCACAATTGAGCAGCCAACCCGTCCTCGTAATAAAATGTCGCATTTTGACATATTCTACCTAAGGCCAAAAATTGTCGTAATAGAAAATGGTAGCGGCTCGCAAAATTGACATACTGTCTCGTTGTCTGTTCTGTATCCTCTGGTAGGTTAGGATAAGGCACTTAGTACGACTGTTTCTTGTTAGGAAATCTTAGGAGGACGGGCTGTAGCATCACAAGACTAACAATATTGCATACCAGACATGACGGCTGATCTCATCGAAACTTTTAAAATACAGAACAAGTTGAAGGATATTGATAGACAACTAATTTAAAATGTTAAATGTAATGCATACAAGAGGCAGTGGCTTCAAGCCACACTGTAGGACAGAAAACAGATACGTTTTCACCCATAGGTTATAAACCCATGGAACTGTTTACCTGCCAGAGCCATTAATGATAAAGCATTACTGCAATACAAAATCCTGCCGTATAAAATTCCGCAGGTAAAATGTGGGGAACCTTTGACAAGCTGCTGGCTTCCTGCCATCATTTAATCCACTAGTGATATGGTACCCCTTAGATAAATTCAGGAAATGCACTTAGTAATATGTATGGACTCTGTTGGAACTGTAGAAGAATACAGTCTTCATTATAATGTAAAAATGGTGATCTCAAGCCACTCAGAATTGTAATAAGGTAATATTTGCACTATACTGAGGGCTGTAAATGCCTTAGTGCTATATTAGCAAAGGTACTAATACTCAATAAAAGCAGTTACAGTAGTTGAATTAATTTATTAATATATTATGCACCCCATACCCATCTTATGGGCGGTAGTGGAAAGGGTTACAGAGGCACATAATGGGCTCAGGGACTGAACCCCACAATTCATTTAGCTAAGTAAGTTACAGTCTTGTTGAGCTATTTACAAAATTCAATGCACACCACATCAAAATGGGCTCTAGATCATCCACAAGTAGTTTCTAAATTAAGCAACTGCCATATATGGAGAGCTAGTGTCACTACTGATATGTTTACTTCCAGTGCTAGTGGCCCTCAGGTGCCCAAGCTTGTTAATAACAGAAATACTCTTTATTCTCTCACTGCTGTGCATTATAAAATTAAAATGACAATTATAATATTTACTGATGTAAATCTATTGGTCTGTGATGTTTTTTCATATGTATATTTTTAATTCGGCAAACTATAGTTTTTCTTATTCAATGTTTACAAACACGAGATCCCAGCTGACACCAACCTGTTGGTGGGCACGTCCGATTCCTCGAGTGACGTCGCCCCTCAACCACCAACCTGTTGACACCTGCGTCACGAAGTTATAATGATAATACTTATTTGGGGTGAGTACATACATATAAAATAAGTTACAAGAAGAATGTTGGATTTATTGGTAGAGTAAGTACTGTATATAAAGCTAAAGTCTAAAGTACTGCGCCTAAAGCCACTAATACGCACAGCGTTTCGGACAAGCTAGTCTATGTTCACTGTGCGGTCAGCTGGGAAAGTACCCAAGTTTGCATCACCTAACATAAAGAAGATATTCTAATGTGCACAGCAAACTGCTTGAAGTATTTAACGTATCAACGACTTCTAACTTTTGTATATTGGACATACTAAGCATAATATAAGAAGAAGAAGGCATGTAGCGTGGAGGCGAGCGAGTGGCCGTGACCTGCTGGGGGCGGGGCGGCCACCTGATTAACTTCTTGCCTAGCTCATCATGCCTGTAAAAATCTGTGATAATATGATGTGAAGGTTCGTAGTCCCGCTATCGTGGCTAAGTGCAGCTCGGACCACCAGTGCGTGACAACGTCAAGGTGGGTTCTCCGTGCTGAGTAACATTATGATATACACATTAACCTATTTATATACGGGAGATCTGGAGATCTTGATCTTGAGAGATCTTGAGATCTATACTATACGGGACCCTAAATCTGTATTCATACATATTTAGGGTCCCGGTAGTACAGTCGGGTTCGTTCTCGACGCACAATCGAGAATCCCAGGCGGGACAGAAATGGTTGGGAACATTTCCTTTCACCTAATGCCCCTGTTCACCTAGCAGTAAGCAGGTACTCAGTAGTTAGTCAGCTTGTTGTGGGGTTGGATAAAAGCCAAACGTGGATGAATACACCTTCCCCCGACACAGTGAATTAACAAAATATATATATATATTAAACTCTGGAAGTAAGTACTTTTAGGGAGATTTTTCAATGTTTATTTTCAGGTATTTGTTAGACTACTCTGTGTTTTACCCTTATCTGTGTTTTAGTGTTTTTTGGATGTTGAGTTTTGGTTGTTGAGCAAGAGTGCACAATAAACTGCCACACACATGAGAGGTAAGGGTGCACAATAAACTACCACTCACAGGATGAGTAAGGGTGCACTGTAACCTACCACTCACAGGATGAGAATGGGTGAACAATACACTACCATGCACAGTATGAGTATGGGTGCACTGTAACCTACCACTCACAGGATGAGTATGGGTGCACTGTAACCTACCACTCACAGTATGAGTATGGGTGCACTGTAACCTACCACTCACAGTATGAGTATGGGTGCACTGTAACCTACCACTCACAGTATGAGTATGGGTGCACAATAAACTACCATGCACAGGATGAGTATGGGTGCACTGTAACCTACCACTCACAGTATGAGTATGGGTGCACTGTAACCTACCACTCACAGTATGAGTATGGGCGCACTGTAACCTACCACTCACAGTATGAGTATGGGTGCACTGTAACCTACCACTCACAGTATGAGTATGGGTGCACTGTAACCTACCACTCACAGGATGAGTATGGGTGCACTGTAACCTACCACTCACAGTATGAGTATGGGTGCACTGTAACCTACCACTCACAGTATGAGTATGGGTGCACTGTAACCTACCACTCACAGGATGAGAATGGGTGAACAATACACTACCATGCACAGTATGAGTATGGGTGCACTGTAACCTACCACTCACAGGATGAGAATGGGTGAACAATACACTACCATGCACAGTATGAGTATGGGTGCACTGTAACCTACCACTCACAGTATGAGTATGGGTGCACAATAAACTACCATGCACAGGATGAGTATGGGTGCACTGTAACCTACCACTCACAGTATGAGTATGGGTGCACAATAAACTACCATGCACAGGATGAGTATGGGTGCACAATAAACTACAATGCACTGTATGAGTATGATGCACAATAAACTACAATGCACTGTATGAGTATGATGCACAAACTACCATGCTTAGGATGAGTATGGTGCACCATACACTACCATACACACAATGAGTATGAGTGCACAGTAATCTACAATGCACTGTATGAGTATGGTGCATAATAAATTACCATGCACTGAATGATTAAGGGTGCACAATAAACTATCATACACAGAATTAGTAAGGGTACACCATAAACTACCACACACAAGATGACTCTCTAAACTAACATGCACAAGATAAGTCTGGGTGCACAATAAACTACCATTCACAGGATGAGTAAGGGTGCACAGCCAGCTGCCACACACAGGATGAGTAAGGGCCCACAACAAGCTGGCAGCCATGTGGTGGAGAGGAAATGAGTAAGTTGCAGTGTTTGGGTATGGCTGAGGAATTTTGTGCATCTTTGCCCCCCCCCCCTCTCTCCCATCTGCCACCCCCTCCCTTGCTCCTCTGTACCACCTCTCCCTCCCTGACCCCACTCTGAGACCACAGGCCTCCACCCTGAACCTCCCCCTCCCTTTCACCCACGCCTAATCCCTTTACTTTTACATCCCACTCCCACCATTTCACCCTATCCCCCCACCCACGTCACCACCCCTTCACCCACGTCCCTATCCCTTCACCCTAGCCTCCGTGTATTAACCCCTAACCCCCCATCCATTCATCCTAGCACCCCACTCCTTCACCCTTCCCCCCCCCCACCCCTAACCTGCATTTCACCTTGCCCTTCCAGGAACATCACTACATGCCTCTACCACAGTCCCCCATCCTTCTCCCTCCCCCCCTGCCCCTCCACCACAGCCCCACATCCTTCTCCCTCCCCCCCTGCCCCTCCACCTTAGTCCCCCATCCTTCTCCCTCCCCCCCCTGCCCCTCCCCATAGCCCCCCCATTCTTCCCTCTTCCCCTATACCACAAAGTTTCCTATTACTCCACATATCTGCTCCTTCACCTCATCCTTCCCCTCCGTGTTTACCACAGACACTCCCTCCCCCCCACCACCTGCCTCCCCTCCATCAGTCTCTTCTCCCCCTCCCCTCCCCCCTCCTGTGGTTGTGGTGGTGGAAGCAGTGCATGTCCCTGGCTCAGTGAGGGGCTACTGTGTGGTGAGGCGACATCATCATGACTGGTAGGTGCTGGTTGTGGTAGTTGTAGTGGGGGACGTTACCATGACTGGTAGATGCTGGTTGTGGTGGGAGACGTTACCATGACTGGTAGATGCTGGTTGTGGTGGGGGACGTTACCATGACTGGTAGATGCTGGTTGTGGTGGGAGACGTTACCATGACTGGTAGATGCTGGTTGTGGTGGGAGACGTTACCATGACTGGTAGATGCTGGTTGTGGTGGGAGACGTTACCATGACTGGTAGATGCTGGTTGTGGTGGGAGACGTTACCATGACTGGTAGATGCTGGTTGTGGTGGGAGACGTTACCATGACTGGTAGATGCTGGTTGTGGTGGGAGACGTTACCATGACTGGTAGATGCTGGTTGTGGTGGGAGACGTTACCATGACTGGTAGATGCTGGTTGTGGTGGGAGACGTTACCATGACTGGTAGATGCTGGTTGTGGTGGGAGACGTTACCATGACTGGTAGATGCTGGTTGTGGTAGGGACGTTACCATGACTGGTAGATGCTGGTTGTGGTGGGAGACGTTACCATGACTGGTAGATGCTGGTTGTGGTGGGAGACGTTACCATGACTGGTAGATGCTGGTTGTGGTAGGGACGTTACCATGACTGGTAGATGCTGGTTGTGGTAGGGACGTTACCATGACTGGTAGATGCTGGTTGTGGTGGGAGACGTTACCATGACTGGTAGCTGCTGGTTGTGGTAGTGGTGGTAGGAGACGTTACCATGACTGGTAGATGCTGGTTGTGGTAGTGGTGGTGGGAGACGTTACCATGACTGGTAGATGCTGGTTGTGGTAGTGGTGGTGGGAGACGTTACCATGACTGGTAGATGCTGGTTGTGGTAGTGGTGGTGGGAGACGTTACCATGACTGGTAGATGCTGGTTGTGGTAGTGGTGGTGGGAGACGTTACCATGACTGGTAGATGCTGGTTGTGGTAGTGGTGGTGGGAGACGTTACCATGACTGGTAGATGCTGGTTGTGGTAGTGGTGGTGGGAGACGTTACCATGACTGGTAGATGCTGGTTGTGGTAGTGGTGGTGGGAGACGTTATCATGACTGGTAGGTCCTGGTTGTGGTGGAGACGTTACCATGACTGGTAGATGCTGGTTGTGGTAGTTGTGGTGGTGACGTTACCATGACTGGTAGATGCTGGTTGTGGTAGTGGTGGTGGGAGACGTTACCATGACTGGTAGATGCTGGTTGTGGTAGTGGTGGTGGGAGACGTTACCATGACTGGTAGATGCTGGTTGTGGTAGTGGTGGTGGGAGACGTTACCATGACTGGTAGATGCTGGTTGTGGTAGTGGTGGTGGGAGACGTTACCATGACTGGTAGATGCTGGTTGTGGTAGTGGTGGTGGGAGACGTTACCATGACTGGTAGATGCTGGTTGTGGTAGTGGTGGTGGGAGACGTTACCATGACTGGTAGATGCTGGTTGTGGTAGTGGTGGTGGGAGACGTTACCATGACTGGTAGATGCTGGTTGTGGTAGTGGTGGTGGGAGACGTTACCATGACTGGTAGATGCTGGTTGTGGTAGTGGTGGTGGGAGACGTTACCATGACTGGTAGATGCTGGTTGTGGTAGTGGTGGTGGGAGACGTTACCATGACTGGTAGATGCTGGTTGTGGTGGAGACGTTACCATGACTGGTAGATGCTGGTTGTGGTGGAGACGTTACCATGACTGGTAGATGCTGGTTGTGGTAGTGGTGGTGGGAGACGTTACCATGACTGGTAGATGCTGGTTGTGGTAGTGGTGGTGGGAGACGTTACCATGACTGGTAGATGCTGGTTGTGGTAGTGGTGGTGGGAGACGTTACCATGACTGGTAGATGCTGGTTGTGGTAGTGGTGGTAGGAGACGTTACCATGACTGGTAGATGCTGGTTGTGGTAGTGGTGGTGGGAGACGTTACCATGACTAGTAGATGCTGGTTGTGGTAGTGGTGGTGGGAGACGTTACCATGACTGGTAGCTGCTGGTTGTGGTAGTGGTGGTGGGAGACGTTACCATGACTGGTAGCTGCTGGTTGTGGTAGTGGTGGTGGGAGACGTTACCATGACTGGTAGATGCTGGTTGTGGTAGTGGTGGTGGGAGACGTTACCATGACTGGTAGCTGCTGGTTGTGGTAGTTGTGGTGGGAGAGTATAGTCATGCCGGAAGTATGATCCTTGTTGCCAAACATTTTCATAACTAACAAGGTTAGTTTTGTGTTAATAGTACTTACCTATGAGTGATGACGGGGCCAAGTGAGCTCTAGCTCTTCATGCCCCGTCGGCTCACAGGCAATTGTTGTGGCGGTGATAATATTAAGATTTATAATTTCTGCAGTTGTCCGTACCCCAGCCTTACGACAAAAGTGAGAGTGGCTGGTTGTGGGGGCTCGGGGATAGTGGGGGAGGAGGACGGGTGGTTAATGTGTCCTAACCTTGCTTCTTTGCCGGATAGTTAGCACGGGGTCACGTGGTCTTGCTAATGGTCCTTAGTATGCACATGTTATGAATGTTATTGTTAGTGTTTAATGTGTATGGCTTGTATAATCACCCGGTTCAGTCATTAATCTTCACATTGTTCTCACAATCGACTTGAGAATGGTCCAGGACGGACCGAAACGTCGTCGTCCCTTCACCTTCTAGTGTGTGGTCTGGGCTACATACTTTAGCCCCGTTATTGTGACTCATCGCCTGCATTGTTCTTCAACTGTAGGCAGCCGAGATAACCTGCTGGAGATATATTATTCAAGATAGCCTGATTGAAGAAGATAGCCGTGGTTGCTGTTTGTACTGGCACCGTAGCCTCCCTGGTGACCAGTTCCAGGACTGTTGGTCTCCTAGTGATATTGCTGCTGCAGTAGCTTAGTCAGCAACCCGTCCTCAGACCTAGTCCATTCCATCCAGCGGTCGACCCCAAAGACGCACTCATCAATTTTAACATGCTGTTCATTCACACCATAACTTTTCTCATATATAAATTAATATTGTTATGTATTAGCATATTGGGCATAGGTTAGGTTAGGTGTTAAGGTTCTGTTGGCGATTATTTGTATTTGTAGTACGTGGGTGAAGCATTTACAGCGTTGTGGTTCGAACACAAGTGGTCAGTGAAGCACTTGTTCCGGAAGTGTTCGAACGTCATCAGTTGTGAGCAGCCCGTCCTCCAAACAAAGACCCAAAAGTGGTTCCATGCACCCGCCAAACCCCCTGTTTATGAATGAAAAACGGTTTACACACGACTCACAACTGACGTCATCCGAACACTTCCGGAACACGTGCTTCACTGACGACTTGTGTTCGAACCACAGTGCTGTAAATGCTTCACCCACGTACTACAAATACAAATAATCGCCAACAGAACCTAAACACCTAACCTAACCTATGCCTAAATATGCCCAATATGCTAATATGTAATAATATTCATTTATATATGAGAAAAGTTATGTTGTGAATGAACAGCATGTTAAAATTGATGAATGCGTCTGTGGGGTCGACCGCTGGATAGAATGGACTTGGTCCGAGGACGGGTTGGGATCATAGCAGTTGTTACTGTTGGAATAACAAGCTTGTTCTCCGAGACGTTTTTTCATTCTCTTTAGTTACAATGCCAGTTCCATGCTTCCGGAACACTTGTACACATATTGAGTAGTGTGCATACGTGTGTGCACTTCACGATTAATTGATACTTATCTGTATGTGCTGAGAGTGAGGCCCCAGCTCTTGGACCTCGCCTCCTGGCTAGTAGGTACCTGGTGATTGATGAAGATTAAGCCACCCAAAAGGTGGCACGGGCATGAATAGCCCGTAAGGGTGGCCCTTTTGAGCCATTACCAGTATCAAGAGCTGATACTGAAGATCTGTGGAGGTGCGACTGCACCCTGTGTGGCGGGAGATGTCTCCCGTCAGGTACCTGGTGCAGCTAGTGGGCTTAAATATTCGTTTATAGTTCATTGTCGTGACTGCATACAGTCCAGAATGGAGTAAAGTAAATGAAACTGCAGGTTATTGGCCTGTACGAGGCGGCTTCTCTCTATATCCGCCCAAACTCATTCATATATACAGTACGTCTATTAACCTGCATTTGAAACAGTTAATTTCAAACGCAGACTGTTATGTTACCAAGTAACTCGATTCATGAATCTACAGCCACGTTTCCAAACCATTATTTACCCAGGTCTTGCTCTTTGTTTACCACTCTTGTTGCAAAACAGTACTTTTGGGCGACCTTCTCGCTCTTGTGCTTCCAACGTCTCCTCAGCAGAGGTGCTTGGTGTCTGCTGTGCTTTATAGGACCTGATTGTCAACATTGTGTTGTGTGTATTCTATGTAACTCTTTTTTTTTCAACTCTTTTTAACCCTGTCGTAGCTCAGTGGATTAAGGCAGTGTCTGGGATGCTCTCGGACGGAGGTTCGAATCCTCGTCACGGCTCTTGTGAATTTGTTCATATGATGCATCACGTTAGTGTGATCTCTGTGTAATGTATTCTATGTATTCTCTAGTATTGTATGTACTAGCTCATTCTTTAAGTCCAACATTATGTTTGTAACTCATCCTCAATGTTTGTACCTTTACCTGAATAAAAAAATCTAAATTAGGGGTTAATTGCTAGGTGCGGGACGCTCCTCCTTGTGTCTTATGGCAGATGTTGTTGTTGTTATAGATTCAGCTACTCGGAACAAGTTCCAAGTAGCTGGGGCTATGGTGAGCCCGTAGTGGACTTACCTGGCACAGGAGCAGGGCAAGTAGCACGGGCTATGGTGAGCCCGTAGCTTACCTGGCACAGGAGCGGGGCAAGTAGCACGGGCTATGGTGAGCCCGTAGCTTACCTGGCACAGGAGCGGGGCAAGTAGCACGGGCTATGGTGAGCCCGTAGCTTACCTGGCACAGGAGCGGGGCAAGTAGCACGGGCTATGGTGAGCCCGTAGCTTACCTGGCACAGGAGCGGGGCAAGTAGCACGGGCTATGGTGAGCCCGTAGCTTACCTGGCACAGGAGCGGGGCAAGTAGCACAGGCTATGGTGAGCCCGTAACTTACCTGGCACAGGAGCGGGGCAAGTAGCACGGGCTATGGTGAGCCCGGAACTTACCTGGCACAGGAGCGGGGCAAGTAGCACGGGCTATGGTGAGCCCGTAACTTACCTGGCACAGGAGCGGGGCAAGTAGCACGGGCTATGGTGAGCCCGTAGCTTACCTGGCACAGGAGCAGGGCAAGTAGCACGGGCTATGGTGAGCCCGTAGCTTACCTGGCACAGGAGCGGGGCAAGTAGCACGGGCTATGGTGAGCCCGTAGCTTACCTGGCACAGGAGCGGGGCAAGTAGCACGGGCTATGGTGAGCCCGTAGCTTACCTGGCACAGGAGCGGGGCAAGTAGCACGGGCTATGGTGAGCCCGTAGCTTACCTGGCACAGGAGCGGGGCAAGTAGCACGGGCTATGGTGAGCCCGTAGCTTACCTGGCACAGGAGCGATGCTGTGTGTGCCTAGAGAGGGGGTGCTTATTTCAAAGTTTAGAACCATTTTAACAAGTCAGCAAAGGGAAGGGGGAGGAGGAAGAGGGGGGGGGATGAAGCACATCTACGAAACAAATGAGCATCGCTGCAGCAAAATTTCTATTAATATTCGCTGATGGCCAGGATACACGCCCCGCCAGTCTCACTTGCATATACTATCATAGAAAGTTTTGCTCCACACCCAATTATAATCCAAATACTCTAGCCTGTCCACTCACAATCGAGAATTCCGGTTCGAATCCCGGGCGGGAGAGAAATGGTATGGCGCGTATCCTAACGCCTAAAGCGCCTCCTGGACCCATATTCACAAAGCAGTTACACAAGCACTTACGAACGTGTACATCTTTCCTCAATCTCAGACGGCTTTGGTTACATTTATTAAACAGTTTTCAAGCATGAAAACTTGTCAATCAACTGTTGTTATTGTTATAAACAGCCTCCTGGTGCTTCGGAGCTCATTAACTGTTTAATAATTGTAAACAAAGCCGCCAAAGATTGAGAAAAGATGTACAGGTTCGTAAGTAGTTGCGTAACTGCTTCGTGAATCTGGCCTTAATAAAACTGCTGAGAACTTGCATCTTAGAGGAAAAACAGTGCATTTGTGTGTGTGTGCATTTATCATAGCATTTATCAACACAAGTTGGGGCTTCAGGGTGGCGAGAAGCCATGTTTACGTTGGGGGTAGTGAGGACGTCGGCATGAATGAGAGGAGAGTGCACAGAATTGATTGATTGATGAAGGTTAAGTCACCCAAGAGGTGGCACGGGCATGAATAGCCCGTAAAGCGCACAGAATATATGCTCTACGAATATATGAATATGTTCCGCACGGTGCAGTAGTGTTGGTAAGAAATTATTGTAATGTATTATAATATATCGCCAGCCATTGACGGGTCCTAGTGCGTAGTGGGGTAATGTATTCCCCTCTGGCGTAATGACCCGCTTATTGGCTAGATAATTATCAAGTGTGTGTGTGTGTGTGTGTGTGCGTGTGTGTGTGTGTGTGTGTGTGTGTGTGTGTGTGTGTGTGTGTGTGTGTGTGTGTGTGTGTGAAGGGCAACAGGTGTATAGAGGTCCTCGGGGAAGGGGTAGACGCCCCCGTGGAAGAGTAATGCCTCTGTTCAGTGGAAGAGTAGAGGCCCTCAGGAAAGGGTGTAGGGCGAGGAAGAGTGTGAGGGTGTAGCCAGTGAGAGGCGTGTGAGGGAGAGTGAGGTAGGCTGGAGACAATGGTCAAGTCCGCTATTAATATCGCCTTTTTCGAACCCCAGAACGATAAGATCAGGTCATACTGTGTTCTCTACTGTTGAAAGATAGTTCGTCCTCAGTCTATGATGTGGTTAACACGAGAATACGTGCACAGGTAATACACAGGCCCAGCCATCTTGGCCAGAAGGTAGAGTAGATGTGATGGAGTATTATTATTGTGGAGCGGGAGGCCCCGGGGTGAGGGTAGAGGCATTATTACCTAGAGGTGTCAGAGGTGTCAAGTACCCACTGACACCTCTCTATCCCCGCTCCTGTGCCAGGTAAGTCCACTACGGGCTCACCATAGCCCGTGCTACTTTGGAACTTTTGTTCCCAGTAGCTGAATCTAAAATAACAACCTCTCTACCCCTTGCTCGTCTCGGATTCCAGAGCACACATACTCTTGTGTATGTATCCGTACCTGGAGTTTACCTGGACAGGGTTTCGGCAGTTCGATCTATTCGAATCCGGCCTCATGAGGCCTCGACCTGTGATAACTTGGTCCAACAGGCTGTTGCTTGCAGCGGCCCGCATGTCCACTACAAGTTTCTTGGTCTGGCACTTCTAGCAGGAACTTACCTAATTGCTTCTTGAAGAAGTTCACTATTGTTCAGGCAATATTTCTTATGCTTACTGGGAGGGTGTTGAACAGCAGTGGACCTCTGATGTTGAGACAGTGTTCTCTGATTGTGCCTATGGCACCTCTGTTCCGCATTACCTTCCGTATCTTTGGGTCCAGTATGTTATTATTCTACTGTACAAATTAGGGACCTGGCTTTCCGGTATCTTCCACGGGGGATCCGTAATTCTATTATTTAATAAGATAAAGTGAGTCATAAATAACTGTCTTAGAGGAGACACTTAAGTGGGCGGATGCCCTCAGGCGAAGAACACCCACCGCAGGAAGGTCAATAACAACACGCCTCAAACATCAACAATGAGAGCGACTATGAACCAGATGATGGGAGAGGCCACAACACGAGCTGCCCAGCCAGTTACGAGGAGGCAGTGAGGACTGTTGTTATCACACACCGATAAAGCAGCGGCCACCAGACACACAACACTCAACCACACCTCCACCTGACAACGATATTCCACCAGTCGTCGTCGTCACCACACCACAACCTGTGTTGATGACTCTCTGCTTCATAAACCACTTAGATGATCTCCATCAGCGCGCGAGGGTTGGCATTAATGATGCCAGTTGCTGCGGTCAGTTGCCTACGATGCCTCGTCGTCAAGGCGGCTTTGAGAACAATCGGCAGCTAGGAAGCAGCTGACACAATGGCTACAACATTCATTGTTGAAACCAAAACAGCTTCGGGGTCGACATTCCACCGGGTTGTTGGGTGCTAGGACACGCACTCAACACCACCAAGAGGGTCAGATCATGCCGGAGTTCTCAAGTGTCTTCAACACCGCCAGAAGGACACACTTCCATACACTCTATACCAACTTGTGAATATCATACTGCACTTAATCAAGATTTAAAGCTAATATTGACTCATCCAGAATGATCCTCTTGCCTCACCTCTTTTTCTACCGAGTCAATCAAGAGGTCACCGGTTGTCCAAGGAGTCTAGCCAGTGGTTCCTGCACGATGGGGTCCCTGGCTGGGTCCCTGGCTGGGCCCCCTGGCTGGGTCCCTGGCTGGGTCCCTGGCTGGGCCCCCTGGCTGGGTCCCTGGCTGGGTCCCTGGCTGGGCCCCCTGGCTGGGTCCCTGGCTGGGTCCCTGGCTGGGTCCCTGGCTGGGCGCCCAGGGGCCCTCCTTCACCATCACCCTGCCCTACATAACAACTACAATATAATATAATTTAGAAACATTCTTATCCTATTTTAAATGAATTATTAAAAACGTGACAATAGGCTAAAATATAACCAAAATTGATGATTTTTACTTCAGATCACAACATTATTAATTCCAGTGATTTATATCTTAAGTCTTGGTATTATTTGTGTTGATCAACGCTAAACCACTTTGTTATTTGAGTAATATATTTTGTCAAGTGCCTGAAGGTGTCTACAACATCTCAGTGTAGGACGGACTTGTGAAATGTACAGGGAGAGGGACTTTCTCCCGTCTACACTCCAGTGACTTCCGTCTCAATGAGTCCCTCCCAGAGTGTGGAGCGTGCTGGCCCCCTCACTGCTTCCCCCCTCACTGCTTCCCAACCTGTCTGGGTACAAGTGACAGCATGAACAACCCAGCGGGTTTTCTTCCTATTGGAGAGTGTTGTTGGTTTGTTTCCGATATATGTTGATTAACATTTACTCAGCGTAAAGCTTTATTCTGTCATTCGTTACATCAATTTACTGAGGTGCTTAAATCGTGGTGTTATCTGTCGCTCTGTTGGTCTTGTGATAGTTGAGTCCTTCAGCAAAGTAATGTACACTGTGCTTTTATTATGAAAATAGTCTTGTGTTGTGTGTGTGTGTGTGTGTACTCACCTCACCTCACCCACCTATTTGTGCTTGCGGGGGTTGAGCTTTGGCTCTTTGGTCCCGCCTCTCAACTATCAATCAACAGGTGTACAGATTCCTGTACACCTGTGGGTGTATTGGGCTACTATCAAATCTACATTTTAAACTGTGTATGGAGTCAGCCTCCACCACATCACTGCCTAATACATTCCATTTGTCAACGACTCTGACACTAAAAATGTTCTTTCTAATATCTCTGTGGCTCATTTGGGCACTCAGTTTCCACCTGTGTCCCCTTGTGCGTGTGTCCCTTGTGTTAAATAGCCTATCTTTATCTACCCAGTCAATTACCTTGAGAATCTTGAATGTGGTGTGTGTGTGTGTGTGTGTGAGAATATTAGCGCTAATGCTACTAGACTATACAAGGCTCTGCCTCAAAAAATACATTAGATAAGTGTGCTGTACTCATCTAATTGTGCGCGTGGAGGTTGAGCTTCAGCTCTTTGCTCCGGCGTCCCATCCATCATTCGACAGGTGTAGAGGAGCCCGAGCCTATTGGGCTGTGTCATGTCAACAGTTGAAGCTAAGTATGGTGCCAGGCTCCACCTCTTAGTGCCTGCCTTTCTCTAGTACTCTGGCACTGTACAGGCTTTCTAAGGCATGTATGCGGTGACGTCTAAGTGATAAGATTAGACTGTTATTACCACAACAATAGTGAGAATACTCATAGGTGAGTATTAATGTGGCAGACGATTACATCAGTATTTACGGGCTCGCCATAGCCCGTGCTACTTGGAACTTTTTGTTCTGAGTAGGTGAATCAGCCTGGTCTCTGAGGGCTGTTGCCGTAGGTGACAGACTGTTCCTCTTGTTGACAACCTCGTGTCATATATATATTTATATATATTCATTTGAGTGAACAAACATGACGCTAAAGTCACATGTACAAGGTCCACACACCAGGCCAGAACCCACCGGTTTGTTCACCCCGTCACGTGTACACACACATGGAGCTGCACTTACTTAACTGCCTGGAGTGAACAGTTCATCAAACAAGCCTGGAGTGAACAGTTCATCAAACAAGCCTGGAGTGAACAGTTCATCAAACAAGCCTGGAGTGAACAGTTCATCAAACAAGCCATTAACACCTTTCAACCTTCAGTTGACTTGTTATCTTGCGGGTGGAGGCTCCTCCCGCCTCGACGCCTTCTTGCGATAGTTATCACCAGAAAGTGTTAAGCCGTTACAACTATATAGCCACTTGGAGGAGATAGGACGATAAGCATTTTGGGATGGAACGGAGGGAAAGGAATGGTGCCCAAACCACTTGGACGGTTGGAGATTGAACTTCGACCTGCATGAAGCGAGACCGTCGCTCTACCGTCCAAGCTGTTGAGCAATCATCTGTTGACCATGGCCCGTCGGTGGGAAGGACACGTGACACCACCGCAGGGGAGTCGAACCCATCACCGGTGTAGGGAACACGGCTCAACCTTGCGCCTTCCCTAGTAATAAAAATAATAATAATTGTAAAATGGTTAATGTTAAATCGTGTCAGTGCTATAATACCGTCATTTTAATTTTGTCATTCTTGAACGGCCCAAATATTTGTCTACATTGATACTCGTATTATGTAATTATTTGATTTGTTTATTCTCTGATGCGTTTATGATGGTGGTGGTGGAGGGCAGGTGGTGGTAGTTGTGGTGGTGGTTGGTAGTTCAGGTTGTCACGTGTGTAGGCTCTCGACCTCCTTAGCCAGGCTTGGCCCCAACAACTGGTACTCGTGACAAGACAGATCTGGTTTTGGGCGCAATATGTTGTTACTACACGATCCCTTCACGGTAAGATGACCTCACTACACGTCTCTCCCCTGACAACTGAGGGTACAGTTAATAGTCCTGGATGGCGCGGGGTATTCCTTTATACTTTTCGGGGCTATTCATGCCCGTGCCACCTCTTGGGTGGCTTAATCTTCATCAACCGGGTATTCCTGGAAGGTGTAAACAAAGAGCAGAGTTGGCGGGAAAAATGACTACTTGAATTCAAATTCAAAATTCAAATTCAAGTAATTGAATTGTAAAAAATGACTTGTAAAAGTCATTCAACCGGATTTCTACTGAAATCACAGGAAGTCTGGAGCCAGTCCAAGTTTTTACATATGACCAAGGAGGCTGCAAAGTTACCTTGTCACCTGCAACTTGTCAATAAAAAATGTCTCTCAGAATTTGTGAAAAAGCAAACATAATGTAGATCAGGGGAGTGTGAGATGTGACCCGGCCCCCTGCTTGCCTGGGGGCTGGGGCGGGCCCCCTGCTTGCCTGGGGCGGGCCCCCTGCTTGCCTGGGGGCTGGGGCGGGCCCCCTGCTTGCCTGGGGCGGGCCCCCTGCTTGCCTGGGGCGGGCCCCCTGCTTGGCTGGGGGCTGTAGAGGGGCCCCCTGCTTGCCTGGGGGCTGGGGGCGGGCCCCCTGCTTGCCTGGGGGCTGGGGCGGGCCCCCTGCTTGCCTGGGGGCTGGGGCGGGGCGGGCCCCCTGCTTGCCTGGGGGCTGTGGAGGAGCCCCCTGCTTGCCCGGGTGCTGGGGCGGGCCCCCTGCTTGTCCGGGGGCTGGGGGCGGACCCCCTGCTTGTCCGGGGGCTGGGGGCGGGCCCCCTGCTTGTCCGGGGGCTGGGGGCGGACCTCCTGCTTGTCCGGGGGCTGGGGGCGGGCCCCCTGCTTGTCCGGGGGCTGGGGGCGGGCCCCCTGCTTGTCCGGGGGCTGTGGAGGGGCCCCCTGCTTGCCTGGGGGCTGTGGAGGGGCCCCCTGCTTGCCTGGGGGCTGTGGAGGGGCCCCCCTGCTTGCCTGGGGGCTATGGAGGGGCCCCCTGCTTGCCTGGGGGCTATGGAGGGGCCCCCTGCTTGCCTGGGGGCTGTGGAGGGGCCCCCTGCTTGCCCGGGGGCTGTGGAGGGGCCCCCTGCTTGCCCGGGAGCTGTAGAGGGGGCTCCCTGCTTGCCCGGGGGCTGTGGAGGGGCCCCCTGCTTGCCCGGGAGCTGTGGAGGGGCCCCCTGCTTGCCTGGGGCGGGCCCCCTGCTTGCCTGGGGGGTGGGGCGGGCCTCCTGCTTGCACAGAGGCTGGGGCGGGCCCCCCTGCTTGCCTGGGGGGTGGGGCGGGCCCCCCTGCTTGCCTGGGGGGTGGGGCGGGCCCCCTGCTTGCACAGAGGCTGGGGGAGCCTCCCCCACAGCAAGGACGGGAGGCTGAGCTGCGGCACGTGAGGACGGTGTGTGGGGGGGGGGGGACGTGAAGGTTGTGGATGAGGCAGCATCACCAGGGGAGGATATTGGCCATGATGAATATGATGAGCACAGCATAGCCTTAATGCTGCTGTTGTTGCTATTGCTGCTGGCAGCGTCACCATGGAGGGGGGGGGAGGGCTGCCTGCCTCCTCCTGCTCTCTTCTCTCATATTTTACTGTGTACATTTTTATGAGAATGAGATTTTATCGTGGTGTAGTGGTAAGACACTCGCCTGGCGTTCCGCGAGCGCTATGTCATGGGTTCGTATCCTGGCCGGGGAGGATTTACTGGGCACAATTCCTTAACTGTAGCCTCTGTTTAATGCAACAGTAAAATGTGTACTTGGTTGTAACAACGATTCTTCGCGGCGGGGGATCGTATTCCAGGGACTTGCCCGAAACGCTACGCGTACTAGTGTCTCTACAAGAATGTAACAACTCTTGTATATATCTCAACAACAAAAAATCAATAAATAATGTGATTGTGTTTTAACCAGTTGGGTGTTCCACAGTAGTCCTGCGATAACACACTATTTCTTATGATGCATAACAGTTTTCTGTGAGAACTTTTGCATCTGAGTTTTCTTCGTGTGATCTTTCCCAAAGTTCACTTGTCTTATTTGTAATCACATCTGCATTTGTGTACAGTGCCTTAAAGCGGACTTTCTATTTCATCCTCGCTTACCTTTCCCCTTGCCGGCTGTTCCAGTGGCATAGAAAGTTGTTCCATGGTTGGGGCTACTTGAATGACTGTTGTCCTGCGAGGTAGCTAACAGGGGCTTGAAGGATACTTGGGGTGGGGGGTGGGGGTTATGGACCAAGGTAAGGTAGCCAGGGAGGGCTAGGGGGCGTGAGAGGGAGGGAGGGAGGGTTGGGGGGACGTGAGAGGGAGGGAGGGAGGGAAGGTTGGGGGATGGGATGGTGAGCATTTGATGGAGTGAGAGGGAGGGCTTGGTAACTGAAGGGTTTCAATGGCTGTCTGGGGTTGTTGAACTGTGTGTGTGTACTCACCTTTTTATTATAACATATTATTAATATAATATTATTATATAATATATATAGTGTATATATATCCACCCTGGCTGACACCTATGTACACTTCGGAGCTGATCAAGCAGGTGGGGCGGCCAACTACAGGGAAACAGCAAAATCACTCAACTACAGGCGACTGGAAGGTCAATACCTCTTTGTTCCCATAGCGTCTGAGACACATGGCCCCTGGGGCAAGAGTGCCATGGGATTTCTCAAGGAATTGGGTTCCAAGCTCATTGACGTCACCAGAGACCCAAGGGCTTCCAGTTTTTTATTTCAGCGCCTCAGTGTGGCGATCTAGAGGGGAAATGCTTGCTGCGTCCTCGGTTCCTGTCCAGAAGCGGAGGAGCTTCAAGAGATCCATAACCTTTAGGCATTTGTCTTGTATGTTTTGTAACCTTTTAATACACAATAAAGAAAAAAAAAGGGGGTGGCAGGAGAAAAGCACACAAACTATATTGGAGGGGACCTACATTCCCTCCAATGCGTTATGTGTGGTTTCCTCCGAGGCTATGGGTCCCCCTTCTTCCAGCCAGAGGTGGTACTCCCTTCTATATATATAGTGAGTGTAATTACCTCAGTATAGTTACAGGATGAGAGCTACGCTCGTGGAGTCCCGTCTTCCCAGTTAAGTGGAAGTTTGGTGGAAGTTCAATGACTCTAACCAAGACTCACTTAGTTAAGTGAGTGTTGTGGTAAAGGCTGAGGAGCGACACACAGCATAGCAACATGGAGGGGAAACAATAGGAATAATAACCAAGAGAACATATAACACTAATGGTCAATTTAGGCCACAACTTCATTGTGGCATTAGTTGGCTGCTCTAGTGTACAGGAAGGCCAGGTGTTGCACGAACTTATCCTCAAACAATGGCATAATTAGAATCCAGTAATTAATGCAACTTGACGTACTGGTAGCAAACATGTCTGGCCTCAGGTCGGGATCTTCTTGAGGTTATCTTGAGATGATTTCGGGGCTTTAGTGTCCCCGCGGCCCGGTCCTCGACCAGGCCTCCACCCCCAGGAAGCAGCCCGTGACAGTTAACTAACTCCCAGGCACCTATTTTACTGCTAGGTAACAGGGGCATAGGGTGAAAGAAACTCTGCCCATTGTTTCTCGCCGGCGCCCGGGATCGAACCAGGGACCACAGGATCACAAGTCCAGTGTGCTGTCCGCTCGGCTCCCTCGGGGAGTAGAAGAACTCCCGAAACCCTCTCCAGGTATGTTCCAGGTTGTTGTTTAAGATTCAGCTACTGGGAACTAAAATTCCCAAGTAGCACGGGCTATGGTGAGCCCGTAATGGACTTACCTGACACAGGAACGGGGCTGAAACTTGTGTTGCAGGTATGTGGCTATAGGTAAAGTCTATATAATTCACTAGAAAACTATTCTTACTCACTGGTACAAGTGATGGTGTTGATAAGAGATAACCTTGAGAACTATGTGGGCCAGGACACAAATATAGGTGTGGTAAGGAGGCCTGGTCGAGGACCGGGCCACGGGGACGCTAAGCCCCGAAATCATCTCAAGATAATCTGGGAGAGATTAAAGCCCTTGTAGGTCCTTTTTGCTACCATTGTGGAATTAACGTGAGACTTGCTAGAATGTTCTATATATCGTTTATCCGTTCTGTGACTGACAGGAGTGTTCTACATATCGCACTATATACAGACACAGAGTTAAACTCCTTTGTAACTTTGCAAAATGAAGCCGTATGAATCGTCCTTGTGGCTCCAAAGTACACGAGAATAGCAGTATGAGAGCAGAGTTAAAATTACCTATCATACGTGAGAGAATTTTGTCCATTTAGGAATTGAGTAAATCTCGAAAACACACGAGATTTCAAACCAAGCTTTCTAATATGCTGCACACACACACACACACACACACACACACACACACACACACACACACACACACACACACACACACACACACACACACACACACACACACCAGAGCCCAGTAGGCTCAGGAATCTGTACACCAGTTGATTGACAGTTGAGAGGCGGGACCAAAGAGCCAAAGCTCAACCCCCGCAAGCACAAATAGGTGAGTACACACACACACACACACACACACACACACACACACACACACACACACACACACACACACACACACACACACACACACACCAGAGCCCAGTAGGCTCAGGAATCTGTACACCAGTTGATTGACAGTTGAGAGGCGGGACCAAAGAGCCAAAGCTCAACCCCCGCAAGCACAAATAGGTGAGTACACACACACACACACACACACACACACACACACACACACACACACACACACACACACACACACACACACACACACACACACACACACGATGTTTACAGGAGAGAGAAATTTGATTACGTATTGTGATTTCATAAGGTAGCCGACTGCATCAACATATTAAGCAAGTACCCAACTCATTAATCAATCCACCAATTAATCCAGGTGATAACTGGGATCTATCAGTAGACGTAAATGCCCCCACCCCCCAAGGCTTCTTATCATGCCTGTCACCTGTGTCCTATGCATTCCTTTCCAATTTACTTTATACTGATATTTTCTGTATAATTATTTCCCATCAATGGAGGCGACAATTGTGGCGGTTGGTCAAGACTACAGGAGCCTCTTAGGGGGATGGCAGTATTGATAACATTATGTTAACTTTGTATATTGACAACATTCTCCTTAAACTTTGCTTTGACCTTTGTCTTAGCTTAGGAAGATGTCTTGAAGGTTACTTGAAGCTGACTCCTTATCCACAGGAGAGCTCTTATATATTATTTCCCAAGGCGACAACCTTCAAGACATCTATCCTGAGCTGTCTAAGACAAAGGTCAGATCAAAGTTTAAGGAGCCCGTGACTATCACTCAGTACCTGGGACAGGTGAGACATCCCATTAATTACTGTCAAGCCTCTTTAACGTACATATTAACGTCAATAAAGTGTTTCAGGAGATAATTTGCTACATAAATTGACTTATAAGTAAAATATAGCCTCAGAAACTATGCACTTGACGGTATGGGTATTATGTGCATGTACTCAAGGGTACGAGGAAAATAGAGACCCCCTCTATGTTATATCATATATATGTTATAACATATAACATATATATGTTACAGGTTATCATTGGATGTATCAGGCTCTGACAGTCATCACTGCTGTCAGTGGTAGTCAAGATATCAATGTGGACACTACATCTACATTACTTAGATGGTCCCCCGCCTCTTCCCAGTATTACCCAGGGGTCTGTGACCATCATGGTACAACTTCTATAGCTCCTCTCTGTCCGCTCCCACACCGATGTGACTAATATTCAGGGGTTCAGTAATAACGACTATCTTACCACTTATCTTACCACTTACCACAACATCAAGTTACTTTGATTACCTGTACAATTTCGAGAGTTTTTCTACTCCCGCAGCCTGCCTCCCCTGGTGATTGTTTGGTCCTTGAAGCTGTTTTTCTTCCTAGTTCGAAGGCCCACATAGCCATCACAGTCAGGTTGATCCACTAACCTTAACAAGAACAGTTCGTACAAAAACACAGATCGTCTGAGACAAACTTAAGCTACATAACCCTATACTCTTGACCCTTATCTAGACCATGACACTTAGGTGATTAAGAGCAGACTACTTGTCTTCTGTACTTCACTACTCCAAGATAGACAAGCCTCAAATAGCCAACACACTTATTTCAGGTATTTCAAAAACAAATCATTTTCTACTTGCAATAAGCCAGTGGCATGCAAGCCATGAAATGACTTCCATAGATACAATTTTCACTGAGTACCTGACACAAGAACACAGGTGTTAGAGTGGGACACAGGTGTTAGAGTGGGACACAGGTGTTGACAACACCTACAGCTCACCTAAAGCATTAACATTAACATTAACAACAAGATGTACACTGGACCAATTCTTCAGAGGCAACATTTAGCGTGACTGCCTCATTCAATAAACTTATTTCAATTTGCCTCATGGACAGATAACTAAGGTCTTGACTTGTGTTGACATGATGTAAGAGATAAGGGTGAGTACCCCCCATAAAGCAACTCTCCACTCCAACCGTCAGCTGTAACATCATCATGTATTTGGATATATTGATCCTAAAACTGACGCATAGGATAATAGCCCATCCCGGGAGATATATTGCCAGATACCCCATGACAATATCCCCAGTGACGTGGGGAAGGCGTCATACATGACGTTAATCATATTAAAAAAAATCGAAATTCAAAAATTCAAAAATTCAAATTTGAATTTTGTAAAAACGAATTACTAATAACTCATTAAATAATGAGTTGCTAATGTGGAGAAAGGAACTATTATTCGCATTACAAAACACGAATTCACAATGATTTGCATAACTTCTCTGGCAAGACGGGCCAGAATGGTCCTTAACAGAGACCTTTGGTTCTTTGGTATTAAGTACATGACTTGAGGGAAGACAATGCTACTGCTGACTTGCTGCCTGTATGGCTGATAACCCAGGAGTTATTGCCATGATTTCCGAACAGAAGGTTGCACTTGACAAAATCAAATAGTACAATATAACTGCGTGAATTACTTAAACTTTGAGTAAAAGTTTAAGTAAATGAACAGTTGAACATGTAAGTGTCCAAGAACAGGACAAGAATATGTTTCTGCAAGTAACACTGCATTTACACTATTAATCTGGGGGGATATTCCCCCCCCCCAAGCTGGTGAACTGCACATTTACACCATTAATCTGGGGACACCCCCCCCCCCCCAAGCTGGTGAACTGCACATTTGCACCATTAATCTGGGGACACTCCCCCCCCCCCAAGCTGGTGAACTACATGTTTACACTATTAATCTGGGGACACCCCCCCCCCAAGCTGGTGAACTACATGTTTACACTATTAATCTGGGGACCCCCCCCCCCAAGCTGGTGAACTACATGTTTACACTATTAATCTGGGGACACCCCCCCCCCTCCCCAAGCTGGTGAACTACATGTTTACACTATTAATCTGGGGACCCCCCCCCCCCAAGCTGGTGAACTACACATTTACACCATTAATCTGGGGAACTTTCCCCCCCCAAGCTGGTGAACTACACATTTACACCATTAATCTGGGGACACCCCCCCCCCCCAAGCTGGCGAACTACACATTTACACCATTAATCTGGGGACACCCCCCCCCCAAGCTGGTGAACTACACATTTACACCAATAATCTGGGGACACCCCCCCCCCCTAAGCTGGCGAACTACACATTTACATCATTAATCTGGGGGACACCCCCCCCCCCCCAAGCTGGCGAACTACACATTTACACCATTAATCTGGAGGACACCCTCCCCCAAGCTGGCGAACTACACATTTACACCATTAATCTGGGGACACCCCCCCCCCCCAAGCTGGCGAACTACACATTTACACCATTAATCTGGGGACACCCTCCTCCCAAGCTGGTGAACTTAGCCTGACATTATTCAACATCCTTAAGGGGGAGTCAGAGGATTATAGATAAAAGTTGTTCAATGTCAACCAATATTAATTTTCTAGTTGTATATGAAAAGTGCTTAAATTGTCCCAAGTTTCAGTACTGCAGCGTAAATAGAAAGGAATTTTTTTTTTTTTTTCAACGTTTTTTACACATTTTCAAGTCCACACTTCAGAGCACACGTTTCAGATATAATTATTCTGTGACACTTTTCTGACACATTAGCATATAATAAAGGATTTGGGGCTTTAGAATTTCCAAAACATCTTTAGTTTTCCTAATACAAATGTTCAAAGTTCCCCAAAATTTTTTTGCAAATATGGCATGTTTATTGCTATTATAAAATCAATAAATGAACTTAGAGTAAAATGAAAGCCCCCCAATGTAGAGACATGCCCTCCACATATACTGTGTAAGTTTCATGTAAATTGAATAAAAAAGGAATCAGTTTTGTAAATGTTTGTGTCAATTGAAAAAAAAACAGAAATGAATAAAGTCTAAGGTTCTAAAATCTGTGGCTGAGTTTGACATCAACCAATTTTCTCCAAAATTGGTATCCTTACAGATAGGCTTACGTACAGTCAGGTGTGTAAGTTTGATGCAAATCGCCCGAAAAAAAAAGAAAAAAAAAAAAATATTGAAAATTTAAATTTTCTTAAAAAATTTTCCAATTAAACTAATTATAATATTTGTTTAATATATGCTATTGTGATAGCAAAGAGTCGTAGCTATGATTTCAGTTGACACTTTTGATTGATAATCGATTTTGACCATTTTTGCATAATTTTCACAACTACTGCAGTACTTCAATATTTTTTTTCTCCCTTCCTATTTATGCTACGATGCTGAAACTTGGACCAGATGAAACACTTTTCATATAGAACTTGTCAAAAAAGTTTGATTGAAATCGAACGAGTTTTCATTTTTGCATTTTTGGACCCAGATGCCAACCAGACGCCCCCTTAAGCACGCTACGTCAACATCTAATTCAAAGTTCACAGAGAATAACATGACAACGAAATAAATAACCCTGATGAACTCACACACTGGAGACCGGAAGCTTGTGTAATGCTAACTTGTCAACACAATCTCTGAAAGCACTTTGGGGTTGTAATATATTCCAGTAAACTTCCTTCTATATCCCCACAGAGATTTTAGACACATTTTGTTTTATAAATATTACATTTCAGATAATATAATAATAATCAATAATTCACTGTGTCGAGGGACAGGAAGCCAGAGTGTATTCGTATACATTATGCTTTTATGAACTTTAATATCTTGAGGTTATCTTGAGATGATTTTGGGGCTTAGCGTCCCCGCGGCCCGGTCCTCGACCAGGCCTCCTATTTGTTACACAACCCCAGGAAGAAGCAGCCTGTAGCAACTGTAACTCCCAGGTACCTATTTACTGCTAGGTGAAGAGGGGCATCAGGGTGGAAGAAACTCTGCCCATTTGTTTCCGCCTCCATCGGGGATCAAACCCGGAACCTTAGGATTATGAACCCTGAGCGCTGTCCACTCAGCCGTCAGACCCCCATATGCTAATGTTTCTTAAATATGTAACTTACGTTTACGTATTTGGTTGATTAGACACAAAAGGTTTAGTGTTTTTTTTATATTTAGTATAGTCATGGTTACAGCAGTTGGTTTGTTGGCAATGTAGTGAAATGTTGTAGTTGAGATGAAGCCTGGAGCAGGGCAGAGAGCTGAGGGAGGCCAGGGGTGGAGAGCTTGGATGCTGTGTGAGTGTATAGAACGTGGCGCTCTGAATGTGGGCGGAGTCGAAGAGCTCGAGTGCGGGACGAGAGCTTGGAAGCTCGATGCGGCCGGAGTCTGGCTGTCTGCTCTGTGTCGAGACTGAGGCGTCTTGTGAGGGTAGAACTAGACACGTCGAGTGTTACATTGTTGAAGCTGTGTGGTATATCTCTCAAGCGTTTGTACTGAACCACTCTTGGAGTTAGACTGGTGATGATTGATTGATGAAGATTAAGCCACCCAAGAGGTGGTATGGGCATGAGTAGCCCGTAAGTGGTAGATGTTTAGAGTGAATGCGATTTTTAGTCGTGGATGATGATTCACTGTCGACTGGTCATATTACTAGTCTCCACCTCACCTAACTATCCTCTAGCAGGTTGGGAAGAAGTACTAACTGTAATTAATTGTACACTTGGGAATTAGGAATACGATAACTTAAGAGATAGGTTACATAGGATTAACAAACCCATCTCATTATCTGCACATAAGCTAATGAGAGTATGGAACAAGTGTATTACACATGCTACACATGTACCAGTGTGTGGTGATAAGAGAGATTTAGGAGCACAGTTACTGAAGGGTTTAAGAGTGACTTGAGCAGTGTAGAGAGAGACTAACATTGATGTGGTTTCCGCAGGGGGCGAGGCAGCAGCCAACACCACGCCGGGCAAGTCTGCAGGCATCATGTCTCGCAGTTGCCCCACCAGGACCGCTGCCATAATTAAGGTAACTAATAACTATAGTTGCCTATGCTGACAATACTAATAACCATAGTTGCTGGAGCACTTGAAAGAGGAGTGTGTGTGTGTGTGTTATGGAGTAGTAGCAGCACGAGACAGCTTCCTGTCATATATTCTCACACATTATGACTTAATCACTCTATTTTCTCTGAAGTCATTGCTTGATGGCAGTATACTGCTTGGCCATAGTGGTGAAGCAGCAATTCCCAGTAGTGGAATACCTGTCATTGATTGTGCCTTCATTGCTTGGTTTCTGGATGACAATAATGTTCAGAGAATGCTACTGTCAATTGACTTACCTGAGGGCCAATAACACAATAGTGGCCTCGAACGAGGACAGGAACCCAGCAGCTTGTCAAAGATCCCCCCATTTGTCTTTAATCCTTCTTGACCATGTCACCTCTATTAAAGACTGCCGTTGCACCTGCAGTAATGTCTTCTATGGCATTATGGTCATGTGTCCTTTCTGTAGTCCTGCTATTCTGAGAACTGGAGTTATTAATAGAGGTGTTCATCTGGATGCTATCCCTCGTAACCTTCTCCATACCCCCAAGAAACGTGGCTAATGGGACTGCTTACATTCAACCATTTATCGAGATCTACATATAATTTACTTAGAATCATTTTTCTAGTAAAACTATCCTCCAAAGTAAAGCTTTTGTTACCAGCGAAAGTATTTAGAGTATCTACTGGAACTCCTTCTAGTCGCTGACTGTCTACTTTCCAGATAAACAGCAGTTAAGGTCGGGTTTTGGATGTCGATGCTCTTAACAATCTCAGCTAGAGGCCTGTCTGATATCCAGGAACTGACGATCCTGACAAAGAGGTTCCTCTCAACCTGGTAATGTCGTGGTGGGAGTAGCAGTTAAGAGGCAAACCTCTTGCAGTGCATTCTTACTTTCAAGGGTAGTTTCTGAAGTGCCTCTACACTGGACAAGTTGAATCGAGCACCATATTGCCATTTTCTAGAATGTCGACAGGTGTCATTGGACCCCGACAGGCATCAGATGCCTCTGGATATACTTACTGATGGGTCTTCCGGAAACGAACTTTCACCGTGTAGATCAAATTGGTATCTATATGCAAGTACCATACGGCGAGTGCAAGGAACTCAAAGGTTCAACAGCTACTGCCTCAACGGCTCGAACAGGGATGGGAGAAACTCTGTATGTCTGTGATGCTGATTTGCACGGCGTGATGCCCACGTTGCTTTGGTCATATGGCCTTATATCCTCATCCACCTGACTCTGGACCAATGCTGTTTCATTGATGTGAACTGCTTGATTCTGGGGAAAATGTGCGGACATCTTTTGTAGCACCTGATTTTGCTGTGGACGTCGTTGGTAGCACCTGTAATTCCTAGTCGTCGTTTGTAGCACCTGCAATTACTGTAAACGTCGTTTTCAGTAACTGTAATTACTGCAGACGTCGTTTGTGGCACCTGTAATTACTGCGGACGTGAAAGTAGCTGCCACAGAACTCTGATGTAGTTGCTATGATCTAAATAGTTAAATTTGGATCGATTTCTACGATGAGTGTCTCGAGAGGAAAACATACCTTAACACACCTTACATTGCATCTGCCCTGTTTATTAATAAATGATATTATTAGCACTAAAGTCAAAATAATTCCAACAGAGAGGTGTCAGACGCACCTTCAGCAAAGAAACGCTGTTCAAAAGACTACCAATCACATCATGGCTTCCCAAGTACAATCTGGAATGTTTTGAGGGCGATCTGATGGCTGGCTTCACTGTCGGCCTGACCGTCATACCTCAGGGCATAGCCTATGCTGTCGTGGCTGGCCTACCACCCAACGTAAGTTACTCTGTATCCAGCCATAAGTGTTCACCTTTGTGGGCAACAGTATTTTCTGATGCCCAAGATAAAATATACAGTAACCTTAGGCTAGTACATTCTGCAAAATTAATATGAACATAACTGGTAAATGTAACTCATATGTTAAGAGAAAAACTAATTACTACCTAATAAACTCCATGTAACTTCCTTACCTCCTAAATGTGAACCTATGTTTTGCTATTTTCAAACAATATTGATTATTGACCAACTTGTTTAACTGCCAATATCTGCCATGTATAAACTTGAAGAAAATTGTAATCTTCTGTTTATTTAGTTAAAATTCCTTCTGCTGTTCTGTTGCATTTTATGTTGTTCCATCCATCATGTAATTATCATTCTGGTTTTATTTTTTTTTCACTTCAATTTATGCTTTTAATCTCAATTAGTATCAAGTTTTAGTCTAAGTTTTTTTCCACAACTTGCCCAAAATGTGCACATTAGTGGCTTCAGGCATTGTATGTACTAGCTCTATCTATAAATTCTACATTATGTCTGTAACTGATTTTCAATGTACAGTATGTACCTTTACCAGAATAAACATCTTATAATATCCCCTTTTGAATCTGTGGGTTGGCCTTCAGTTTTCTCTTGGAAGGGAAGGAAGGGCTGAATTGAATGTGTGTGTTTATGGGACTATGGCCTTAGTTTCAATAGCAAGAATTTTTTTTTAATTTTTCCATTATCTGTGAATAATGGTATACATTTCTATAAGATAAAATCTGTTTTGATTATTTTAATATTTTGAAAATGTGTAGGTGGCAGGTACAGTAGTGCAAAAAATACAAGTTGGGGTCAGAATGTTACCTTGGCACACTATTCCATCTTGAATTCTGGCGACCCCAACCAGCCTATGTCCGTCCTGTACCTCAGACCCATTCCACCTGTAAATTTGGGCGAGGCTAACCCCAAGCATCTGGCTTCCAACTTTGGACAAACAGACATTATCTTATAGTATTCTAAGGAGCAGGGGTGTATACTCGGCATTGCCTGGATCTGTCTCCCATCCAGCCTCTATCTTTCTGGAGGCTTCTTCCAGTGGGTGAGAGACTGTCACCCACTCCCTGCACCTCTGTGAGGGGTCAAGGTCCTGGTTTTGGTTCCCAGTAGGCCAAACAGAACTTGTGAAACTAATGTACAGTGTAGCAGTCTCGGCAAGATAGCTTCAGGGAGCCATTGGGACTCTTGCAGAAAGAGTCGTTTCATTACATTCAACTATGAGTTTTTACCATTATTTTCTTTGCCTCGATAAGCTTGTTTTCATACTCCCTCTTTGCCTGTTGTACTAAAAATATTCTAACAGATACTCTTTCCTCACACAGTATGGCTTGTACTCATCCTTCATGGGGTGCTTCATGTACTTGATTTTTGGCAGCTGTAAGGACATCACCATTGGGCCCACAGCTATCATGGCCATTATGACTCATGAGTATTCAGGCAATGGTGGCCCCGACTTCGCTGTATTGTTGTGTTTCCTCACTGGCCTCATAATTCTTGCTGCTGGATTTTGTAACTTAGGTAAAAAGTTTTACTGACCTTTCCTTGATTTGTTTGCTGGAAAAATGATTAAATAGTTCATATGATACAGCTAAAATTTGTACATATATTCTTAAAATAGCATTAAAAACCAGCATAGAATATACGTACGGTAATGAAATGTCTTTTTGGGGGCCCTCAGTGGCTCCCTACTGCAAGCCTCACTAAGATAATCCCATATTAAGTCACAAGAGCCCATGCAAATCCCTAAAATTATCCAACACTATATCTGTGATTGCCCTGTTATAAGCAACTTCAGACCAAATGGTATGAGGTACATTGAGCTCTGTAATTACTTCATACACTCTGGAATATTAGAAGATAGTCTTGTGCTGTACCCAGATTTTGCTAGTGGGGGCTAATAGATCAGCCTTACATTTCATATGTTCTCCTGATTTTTAGTCAGAGTTGATTTGTTTTTGTATTGAGGCTGGTATTATCTCCCCTGATTCCATGTATGACTAACCATTCTGTGAGATGAGAATATTATATGAACTTATAGCTAATTTCTTCTTTACACTGTGTAATCTTTCATATAGAATAGGGTAGCAGCACATTGCTGTGTATACCTAAGCTTGTTAATAAAAAAAAAAGTCCCATTTCAAAACAATTCTTTAAAATATTATTTAGTTCTTTTTGTTTTTTTTTCTAGGTTTTCTTATCAACTTCATATCCAAACCAGTAATATGTGGGTTTACCTCTGCGGCAGCCATAACCATCGCTTCTTCACAACTCAAAGGCTTGTTTGGCTTGTCATATTCAAGTGATGGAATTATAGAAACTTATAAAAATCTTTTTAAACATATTGGAGAGACAAGATGGCAGGATTTAACCCTTGGAATTTCTACTATTATAATTTTGCTTCTATTAAGGGTAAGGTTTCTCTAATTTAATTACAGTACTGTATTGTGGTTTTTGTTTATATTTTTTATTTTTTAATTATTTATGTACAGTAGTTATAGGATGAGTTATATGTTTGTGATGTCCTGTATTACCTATAATCATAGTCATATATTTTGAAGCTTCCGGTGGTTTTGCCATACATATTTCTTTCATTTAATTTATTCCGTATGTCTCGCAAAAACATGTAATAATGGAGTTTCACAAAACATGTAATAATGGAACGTAAGAGTACATCATCTCAAATACTCACCAGGTTGGTTCAATATCTATATACCGTATGATGAAATTCATGGGCAATACTAGATATCCATCTCCCTTTCCCTGTGGTGTCCACCACTGAACTCACACCTCTATCCGCTCTGTTGGCTCACACTAAACTCTTTTTCGTTCTGAAAACTTGATTCACACCATGTTGACCAGACCACACATACTAGAAGGTGAAGGGACGACGACGTTTTGACTTGAGAATGGTCCAGCACGGACCATTCACCTTCTAGTGTGTGGTCTGGTCAACATACTTTAGCCACGTTATTGTGACTCATCGCCTGCATATTGATTCACACCATATCTCTGGTCTAAAGACTCGACTCACAATCTTTCAATCAACTTGTCTCTGCCTTTTATACCAGCAGATCCCACCTGAGACTGTTGGAATATCTGACCTGAAGCTGGTAACTTTCTGGAAATGGATTAACTCGCCAACCTTTGATAACTATCAAAGGTTGGGTTTACATGACCCCTACCTCACCTCCCTGGATGTGAGAGTATGGTAGGTTAGGTCATCCCACAGGGCTTAACTCAGGTCAGCTCCCCACCCTTAGTTCTGTGGTAGATGTAAACAATCCCCCAATGACCTGGAAGGAGGGAGGGTGTCAGGGAACTATCACGACTCAGGCAGAAATTGATGTTTCCATTACATTTAAGGCTGGTTTTCTGGGGAAAGCCCCATATGGCTCCCTAAAGCTAACTACCCATGGCAAAGGAAAAGAAATGGGCACTGGCATTTTCTACAGGGAAGTATTATATGGAATTTCATTAAAATAAGCATATGCTATAGTTTACTGTTATTGTCTTTAGAGAAAAAGGTTTCTACTACTAATTAACCAGCTGATTAGACTGAGGTGGACTACAGTATTTATAACCTTTGACCAATACTTTTTTTCTTTGCAGAAACTGAAAGATTTGAAAGCTGTAAAAGTTCAGGTGACTGACGAGATGAAAACTAGAATTTGGAAAAAGTGTGTATTTTTACTCTCAGTTGGTCGCAATGCTATAGTCGTCATTATAGCTCTAATAATTGCCTACGCACTTGACCATCACCAGCCGTTCATAATAACAGGTATGATATATATATGGGAGGTACAGTATATTTAAAATATGTTTTGCAATTATTGTAGAGTATATTTCTTGCCAATAGTAATACTGTAAATAATACTGCTCACAATTTTAGAAATGGTAACCAGCTTTACAGACAAAGGACTTCCAGTGGATGTAGTATACTTGGACGTTTAATGCTTTTGATGAAACTCTGTATGCTCAGAACTTTTAAGACTTGCACATTATTTGAAATCATCCCTCATTGACTCGTAATGTAGGGTCAGCTATTGCATAATTATCCGTTTGACATGTGCATTTGAACAGGTAAACAGCTCAGTAGCAATGTGTCTTTAATGTAAAGGCTGATCCCACCCTGTAACTTGTTATTTTGGCTACATTTGAAAAGACTGTACTCTGGTATCCCTGTTTCACTGTCATAAATAATCCTTTGTGAGAGTTTCCATTAAGGCTGTGAACACGTATTTGTTTTAGTGAGGAGGCTAGTTGCAAGAGTGACTTTTATGTTAGCAAATACAAATATTATCATATTTGTGTTAGTACTGGTTTTTCTTTTACTAAAGTTCATTTCTATGGTTCTGGTGGAGGTGCCACTTTGATTAGACCACACTGGCAACTTACCTCGATTGGCACCAGATGCCACTACCCTATTCAACTCCAGGCTCCTAGTCATAAACCGTATTGCAATCCTCCTGACTTGTCTCTGGATAGTTTGGGCAGGCTCGAGACAAATTCAGTAAACTGCTGTCTTCTTCCTTGGAGATCATGGTTTCTTGTGTAGTTGTCTCATGTTGTATGCTAAGTCTGTCTAGTGAGGGATTTTGGCTAGGAATGAGGCAGGATAAGTATTGCTAAAAAAAAACTGTGTATCATTTGCATAAGGACATTGGTTGTGACAATCTGCAGTAGTGGCCAGGTGGGCCAACTAGCAGTTAGTAGAGCCGAGACAGTATTGCTTGGCGAGGGTTTACAGTGCAGATTAATGAGCTTTCTGGTCATTCTGGGCTGGTTAGAGTTCTTTCTCCAGCATCTCTCTTTTTCCACTGTGAACAGATGGAGATAATGGGAGAGATTCTGGCTGCCCAGGGGTGTAGTTGTCTACTTTGTCTGGCTGTTGTATGGTTCTGACCTTGAGAAAAATAGCACATTGCTTTGTCATATAATTTCAGTGTATTGTTCATTGAAAAACATTCTGTACGGTCATGTTACCACAAGAAAAAAAGGCTATATGCCATTTATATATCCAGTGATTTACATTTTTGTTTAAATTCCACTAAGTTTTCTAAATTCTTCAGTATATTCTTTTCTTTTTTAAACTTTACAATACTTTAATTTCTACTGTTACCTGCAGGCTGTGCCAAGAGAAACTAAAGTTTTTCAATAATAAATATGTAATTATTTGTCTTTCATTCATTAATTCAAAATTTAATGTTAAATTCTTATTTAACGGGCAGCCTCCGTGGCGTAGTGGTAAGACACTCGCCTGGCGTTTTGCAAGCGCTTTGTCTTGGGTTCGAAACCTGGCCGGGGAGGATTTACTGGGCGCCAATCCTTAACTGTAGCCTCTGTTTACCCAACAGTAAAATGGGTACCTGGTTGTTAAACGATTTGGCGACGTCGTATTCCGGGGAATATTAGGATTAAGGACTTGCCCGAAACGCTACACGTGCTAGTGGCTGTACAAGAATGTAAGAACTCTTGTATATATAAATAAATAAATAAATAAATAAATAAAATAACAAATATTTATGATTTTAAAGTTTTGTCATTATTTAAAAGAATATTTATATACAGTATATATATACATACTATAGTGTATATTCTATATTATAAAACAAACTTTTTCTTTTCTAGGAGAGGTACAACCTGGTTTACCAGCTTTTAAGGTGCCTCCATTTTCTACAGTTATCAATGGCACTAATTTAACTTTTAGTGATATGGTGTTAGACGTTGGGTCTGGGATTGCAGTCATCCCACTTATATCCATCATAGAAAGTATTGCTATTGCCAGTGCTTTTTCTGGTGGCAAAACTATTGATGCCACACAGGTGAGTTATCGTATACAGTATTTCATTGGGTCTTCATATGATATACAGTGGAACCTCAAAAATCTGGACCTCCATATAGTGGATTCCTCTAAATAATAGACCAAATCTACTAACCGGATCACCTAATTGCACTTGCTGGGATTGAGATTCAGCTCTTTGGTCCCGCTTCTCGGCCTGCAATCAACTGTTGGGTGCTATCATACCATTGAAATTGTGTGTGGAGTCTTCCTCCACCACTTAACTTTATATTGCATTAATTTTGTTCACTACTATGGCAATGAACAAATTTTTTGCAATACTGCTGGCTCATCTGTGTCCCCTTGTACCATTTATTCAAAATAATTTCCTTTTGTACCCTGTCACTACAGCTGAAAATTATATATGTTGTTATCATGTGTCCCCTAACTCTTCTGGCTTCTAGTGATGTGAGGTTTAATGTATGTAATCTTTCCTCATAATCATTCCTTTGGAATCCTAGGGGTGATTGGTGACTGATCCTTAAATGTTTACCCATGTTCAAAAAGCAGTAATCGGGGACTATTAAAGTTCACTGTGCTGCACATATAATCTATGATTATTCACACATTAAAAGATTTCTAGTATTAGCAGCCTAATTACTGCAATACAGTAATTTGCAATTTCACCAAGTTAGCTTCAGGTAAACACCGGGGGCTCTCCCAAAAATTTGCATTTCATTGCATTCAATGGCAATTTTTTGTTGTTTAATTGGGACGGTTTGAAATAATTCAGTGCTGGTTTAAAACATAACACATTTATATTTTGTCCCAATATGCTTGTGCCTGATGAATATTTATTAGATGACATTTTCATTAACAAGCTTGTGTCTTACACCCCATATACTTTGAAGCAATACTTGTATTATTGTTTTGAAGATAATAACATTTTCTTCAGGAAATGTTTGCGCTGGGATTTTGCAACCTCGTCGGATCCTTTGCTCAGTCAATGCCAGTAACCGGATCGTTCACTCGAACTGCTGTCAATGCTACAAGTGGTGTCAAAACTCCTGCAGGAGGCATCGTAACCGGCATACTGGTTATATTGGCCCTGGCTTTCCTTACAGCATACTTCAAGTTTGTATTCACTGATGATTTTGTATTTGTATTTGAAGTTATGTTGCTTCTTTTCGTTTGTGCGAGAAGGGTACATGTAAGGGCTGTAAATTATCAGGTCTGCAGTACCTGATAATAAATTATTATTACAGTATTATTATTATTAAATTGTGTAAGGGGACAGGCACCCAGTCAATACATAGTGTACAGTATATGTTAGGCTTATATCAAAGTCTCCAGAGTTGAATTACTGACCCTTCCCAGGATGCAACCGCACAACAAGCTGACTGACTCCCGGGTACCTATTTACTGCTAGGTGGACAGGGACATGAGCCGATAGGAAACGCACCCAACCATATCTGTCTCGCCTGGGATTCGAATCCAGAATTCTTGATTCTGGGTCGATAATGAACCCGACTGTACTAACGGAACCCTCAAACTGATTGAGGGTTGGTTAGTACAGCTGATTGGCTAGCTGCCAATCTGCTATTGGCTAGCTTTTACTGTAACCTGTGTTTCTGCCCATCCTTTGCAAATGTTTCTGTCTTTCCACCCAGGTCTTTTTTTTTTTTTCGTCCATGTGTTTTTATTGATCCAGATGGGTTTCTCTGGGGGAGCCCCCAGTGACACCCTGAAGCTATCTCCCTGAGATTTCTCCACCTATTGAGTCACATCAGTCACAGTCGAGTTTGGACTAGTGGAGACCACAGCCGCAACCTGGCCCCCTCAGAGAGGCAGAGAGAGCAAGTGACAATTTGCCACCATAATGGGAAAGCATCCAGATAGTCGGCTAAACTCTACAGGTAACTGGAACGTTCACAGGTAACAAAACCTCAAAACGGCCAACAGCTCTACAAATGACCAAAACAAAACAATAAATTCATTCAAAACTAGTTCAAACTCATTAGTGCCAATAACTGCCACCAGGAGGCTTAGCCCCAGTTCACAGCTGGTTTCCCTGCTCAGTTCTAATTACTTACCGGTAAGTGTAATTATCTAAGTGTAAATACAGGATTAGAGCTAAGCTCATAGTGTTTCATCTTCCCAGCACCCCGGCAATATGCGTTTTGGTCGAGGACGGACCGAAACGTCGTCTTCATTTTATCTTCTGACGTGTGGTTTGGTCATCTAACTTTGAGTTGTTCACCATGCGAGTTTATTTTTTTTTCAGGTTAATTTCTTCAGTCACCCTCTTCATTTTCTGTATCTCATTACTCTTTCACTAGTTTCTTGAGTTGTACCTCCTGTCTCTTTACCTTATCAGTCAAGCTGCTAATTTCCTTACCTTGCAGGAAAATATTTCCTTTTAAATTACAAAACTCATTCTTGAGATCTTCATTTTCTTGTTTCTTTCTTCATTTTCCTTCATTTAATTATTTTTCTTCATAATTCTTTAGCAAGTCCTCAATAATCATTAACCTGCCAAGAAAACCTCCCTTCATTATATCTTGTGCCTAGAAATCCTTTGAAACATTCATCTGTTGGTGTGTAAGGTAAGGTAATTATCAAAAGAAGGCACCAAACCGGGAAGGCTATGTAGCACTGTTGGTGTGTAATTATTTAAGTGTAGTTACCTAAGTTTAGTAACAGTATGAGAGCTATGTGTGGCATCTTGTCTTTCCTATAATCCTTGTCATATGATGCTTTGAAACTGCAAAGTCTACAACTTTGTTTCTAAAAAAAGATAACTTTTGTACATCTTTTTGGCACCTTTGTTTCCTAATCTTAAGTGTGTAGCCCCTTGTTTTAGACATTGCAGATTTTAAGAATTCTTGTCAACTTTGTAAATGCCAGTCATGATTTTATATTTGGTGATCATATCCCCTCTTTTCTGAGTGTCACTCAGGGGTCTCTGAGCCCTCCTTTTGTCCCTGACTTTTCTTTGGTGGTAAGTAGAAATGAAAGGTATAATTGCTGGCTGGGGCTGTTTACATGTTCAGTGCTGCCATCTAATAGTGGGTGGTGGTATTAATCAGACGTCACTAATGCAGTAACGAAACATTTCTTGGTGATTGTATTGATATAAGGTAGCAGGTGTTGTTTCAATATAGAGAAGTGCACCTTCTGATAGTCATTCAGGGCAGGATTGAAAATTCTCTAATGTATTCCTTCTTCTATATATGTCTTGGAGAGCATGTCTTTAAAAGAATCAGTTTCAAAATGAAAAGGATTATCTGACCCAGGCTGGAGGTAACAGGCTACTGTAGGATAGCAGGATTTTCCTAAGGAAGCAGCAAAGTGACTAACTTAGAGAGAAGTGTATTATCTACACTCCCTGCCATATCTTTTAATCTATTCTTTTAATATTATTTTGATGCTTTTCTCAAACAAATCTATACTATGGAAAGCATTTGATGTTATTTTCCTATGTATGTAAATGATTATCAGAAGAGTTAATAATGGTCGCAAATTGTGATACAGATTGTATGGTTAACCTTCAATTAACAAAGCGTAATTGTGTGAATATATTAAACACTGCACAAGATGTTAGTTCTGGCGAGCTTGGTCATTCACACACACAATTAATGCAATCATTTTGTAAAGTTTGCTATTATTTTTAACAGGTTCATTCCAAAGGCATCACTTGCGGCCGTCATCATCTGTGCTGTAATATTCATGATAGAGTACGATATTGTTGTCCCAGTTTGGAAAGCAAGACGCCTGGACGAATTGACTCTGTGGGGTTCATTCTTATGTTGCCTGTTTTGGAAGCTTGAATATGGTATCCTAGTTGGAGCAGGCATTAATCTGGCAATTCTTCTCTTTGGTATTGCAAGACCAAAAGTTAAAACAGACATCATCAAGAAACAGGTTATTATTTATCCTTATTGCAATAATTCTTAATGGGATTATTGAAGTGTTGTCAAGTATAAAATGTATATATCCTTTGTGTGCGTGTTTGGTGGGTTGTAGCAGCCATGTTTATTCAGGCAGCGAGCTCACCACAGGAACAATTGTTGATATTGTTTTTGTCAGTTACAAATTTCTTGGATTTAGTTACCTTGCAGTGTGATGATTCAGGGGGGGGGGGGGGACTACTCTGGCCTCCTAGTTGGTCAGAGTAGTTGCTTGTTTTCTAGCATTTTAACTTTAATGTGAGACTTTTGCTTAGTTTTGTGGTGATTCCCAGACTAGTTTTAGGGAGCTGGCAAATGAAATGAAATGCCGAATGGCATTTCATTTCATTTAATGCTGAATTTTTGTATTACATCATAACTGACATAATTACTCTTTAATTACATCTGTTTTACTGTCGTGTTTGTAGGCCCAAATCTGTGTGCTAAAAATGCTATATGTGTTAGTGGCTTTGCAAGAATATTTAGAGCATATATTTGTATTTGCATTAGCAAATTTGTTTTATAGTTTAAAAGCTGGTAACGTGATATTTGTATTTATAAATTTCAATAAATGTTCTACGTTTTTTCCACAGGATGGAGATGAGCCTGCCTATGTGGTAGTTGAGCCAACTAATGGTTTGTTCTACCCATCAGTGGAATATGTGAGAGCAACAGTGAGTAAAGCTGGTCTGACTACAGGCCAAGGAAGTTTGACAGTGGTTGTGGACTGCAGTCATTTTACTGGAATAGATTTCACCGCAGCCAAGGTAAGGGCCAGCCATATTCAGTAATGATTATTACTTTGTAAACCAGAATTAAAAATGTTTATGATTTACTTGGAAGTAAATCATCAAACAAAATTCAACTTCAGATAGTCAATGTTAACATTAGTAATAAAGATGATGGAAAATTACTTGGCCTATACATAGACTCAACTTCACTACCCACATACAACATAAAATAAAAAAGTTTAAAAGAAACTCAATATACTCTCTAAAATCAGATATGTTTCCCACTCTGCTCTCCTCTCATTATACTACTTGCTAATCTATCCTTATCTTATATACGGTATCTGTGCATGGGGGTTCAACTACTGCAAATTACTTCAAGTCCATCATCACCCAACAAAAATCTGCTATCTAAACAATAACAAACAGTTCTCAGACAACCTCCGTTTAAATGCACAGCTAATGCGATCTAGTAGTTGGGAGCCATCTCAACAAGATGGCTTCAGGGAACCACTGGGTCTTACCCAGAAATTGGCATTTCATTTACATTCAGCACTGGTTATTTTGTACACAGTGGTCATATCACCACTTTTCTTCTAGTTTCTAGCCTAGGTATATTTTAACTCTTTTGTTACACTTGATCCTCCTGTACAAAAACCATACTGTCTGTGCCATTTTATCATTTCTCTCCAGATGTTTAGCCCATTTTGTTTTAATTATGTGTTCTACTACACCACAGGTCTATAATTAAGCGGGTCTTCCCTGCTACCATTTTTGTAGATTGGAACTACACTCGTCTATATCTATACAATGTATCTGCCAAGACTCCTGTACAAAAAGATGACTGAAAAATCAATTGAAGTAAATGGGTATTCTCTCAGAACCCAAGGTGAAACGCCATCTGGGCCAACTGCTTTGCAGCTGCTAAGTTGCAACTGTAACTTAGCTCCTTGAACATTTTTTGTGCTTTATCTTGAGACGCCTTTTATGTATCCTGGATCTTTGAAAACTTTATTTTGTACACATGCATTTTTAATTATCTTGGCAAATGTTGCCTATCTACATGTTTTATGTCCATTTAATTTTAACTTTACTAAGCTTATCATTGATCACTGGCATTAGACAATCTGTATTGTAGGGACTCGGGAGTCTATGTTTGGACTTCGAGAAACGCCAACAAAATTTGGTCTTCACAAATGTTCCACCTAGTGTGAAGAAGGGACTCCAGTCCATTAATGAAGATATCAAGATTGCCACATCACCAGATGAACTACACAGCCTTCTCAGATGTATGTTATTTTTTAATATTTCTTAATACAGGGTATGCTTGCTGGTGATTGGTACTGCATCAACTTTTGCCTGCTATTAATAATGATTCTTTCCTTTATGTTCATCTTCATGTGTGGTCTTACATGCATGTCCTTAAAGCTCATTTTTTGTATGAAACTTATTTACAAATACATAAAGATTAAGTGGTCTGCATTTTTTCAAACTTTTATACTGAATTATTGTCAGGATCCTCAAGCTTGGTTAAGGTGATTGTCAACCTGCCAGTTTAGTATGGAAAAACACCTGGTGTCGAATGTGATGAAATGCCTCTTTCTGTTAGTCCCAGTGGCTTCCTGAAGCTATCTCACGGTAATTGCTCCATCTAATGATACATATTAGTCATAGGATTTCTGTCATGCCTACCGGGGACCAGAGTCAGAAATTGGCCTCTCACATAGGTGCAGGGAGCAAATAACAATCCACCACGCTACTGGAAAAAGCTTCCAGAAGATCAGAGAAGCCTTACAAATAACCGAGTATTCAAAGAAAATGAAGCCTCAAAACTCATAAACAACTCCGCAAACAATTCAAAAGAAAGAAGAGAATCACTCAAAACTAGCTTGAACCTTAGTACTGATAGCTGCCACCAGGCAGCCCAGCCCACACCCAGTTCCCCTGGTCAGTTCTGGGCCTGAGGAACCCACCACCAATAAACCTGGAGGAAAGGCCAGGTATTAGAAGCAGCAAGTACAAAGACGAAGGCGAGAGTGTCCAGGCCGGGAGACATGGTCCAAAGCAACAACTGACTGGGACGAGGAGTATTAAACAAATAATACTGGGATGCCAGAATCCTTGAGCCCAAATATCCCAGGACATGTTGGAAAAGACCGTCGCCAAAGCAGCTTACTTGCAAACATCTTGGGCCTCAGGGAAGACCACAGGCTGGCTAGATTTAATGACACTGGTAAATGCAAGCCTTTTAACAGGGTGACCAAGGCAACACAATAACCTGGGCAGAACAGGTAGCCCGCAAATAGTGGTGAAGACCAGCCACTGGACACAACAAATGATACACCCCTCTGGCTGGACCAACCAAGCATCAATCAATAAGGAAACCTTCAAGAAGCCAGCCAACTCATTCTACACCAGAAAAGGAGAAGGTTGCAAATGAACAGAATGCCCACCTGGGCCAAACGAACAAAACCTCCTCCACTGTAGAAGAGCATTAAGCTCCTGCACATGGCAGACGAAGGCAAGGAACAAACAAGAAGACCACCACCTTAAAAATTACATCATGAGCTGAAGGGAAAACTGAGAAGTGAAGTGAGGAGAGAAAGCCTAAAATATTGTCAAAAGACCAGGATGGCTCAGGAGGAACATGAATAGGCTCGAGGTAAAGAATGGGTGAGACAACCTACGAAACTGCACCAAAGAAGAATTAAATAGTAAATACAAGCAATAACAGCTCTTTCAGTGCTAAACAATAAAACATAAGAATGAAGGTAATGCCCGAGTCCAGACAACCCACAATGACCTGACACAAGAGATGGGAGAGGAATCCTGATCTGGAAGTACCAACCCCAAGGGAGGAAGAGGGACAGACCAATTCTCACCAGAGGCCCAGAGAGACGACCTAAAGAGCCCATGAACCAAGGCATGAGGAGCTTGCAGAATAAGCCAGATGCCCATTATGAAAATACACAGCTGGAGAGGGCACATTTGGTGCACAGACAATTATGTTATATGAACCCTCATGCACTCCTAGACAAAACAGAACCCCATCTACCTCAACCTCAGATCCTCACAGAGGAGTCAAAAGAGCTATACACTACTCACAAATGGACCCGTCAAGAGGAAGCAGTCCCAAAGGAACAGACACCCAAATCCCATCAGGAAATGAACCATGGCTAGACAGAAGCAATGCCAGCAATTGCCTAGGAAAAACTAACCCCCTAAACACAAGCAGCTCAAGGCGAACAAATGAGTCAAGATTCACTGAATGGCGAGGCATGTATAAAAACACATGTGTGAAGCTAACTTAAAACACAAATACAGGCCCCTGCAGGACGAAGGCTTTGCAGATCTCTTCCTGGAGTTTCCGTGGTGAAAGACACTCAAACCTCACATGAATTTTGACTTGTTAGGGCCAATGTGCACATCTGATATCCTTCAGTCTGGACGACTATCATAATCACGGGTTTTCAGATACTTCTGCGCTAGCCTTGGCTCATTTGCCTGTGTCCTAAGGACATGTATTGGCATATTCATACTAGGCTTGAGGATTAGCGGGAGTTTCAGGTCGGTCATACCTCCTGCAGTTTTCTGTCTTCTTGATCATTTATCAGGTTTACCAGAGTGGTTCTTCAGGAGCTCCAACTCTTGGGATTCAGCTATTGGGTTGCCTCAATGGTGTCGGCCCACAGTCATTAGTTTTATCTGCTGGTCAGAGATACTGTATAGTGATGTGCATGTTGGATCGGTTTGATTTTCTGGTCAACCAACCAAAGTTGTAGTGCTTTCATTGGTTTGTGTTACTCTGAGACATCAGGTTGATGTATGGCCATATACAGAAGTTTACCCCTAAATTTCAGTAATTACCAATAGTCTTCATTGTTTAAAAAAGAGTATTTGTTTAACATTTCTTTGTTCTTGGAAACGAATAAATTTTGCATTAAATAGTGGATTTACTTTTGTCCACTGTAACACCTTGCTTATTGCAGACAAGAAGTGAATGAGTGGAATCTGTTTAACCAATCTTTCTTTAAATAACATTTCCTCTCTACTAACTCCCTAGCAGACTTGATGGATCCTGTTGTGAATGGTAATGCTAGCCACCATGATACTCACATCTGCATCATCGATACTTCCTTGGAAAACAGCATGAATTATTCCGTTAAGCCTGCATAAACAGTATCTTATTTACCAGTATTTTTAATATCTTGTTAAGAAAGTGTTTTATTATCATCGGGTATAAGAATACTCATGATTTGCCAGGTGCAGCATGGATTCCAGTATGTTAGTGTTTGTCTCTGCATAATGGAGGGCTAATGGGCAAGTCAATTTTGTTTGCGTAAAATACTCTGAAAATTTAACCATTACTCGTTTACCATCTGTCACTCTGATTTTCTGGGTGTTAAGAATGATCAGTAGCATTGTGCATGAAATCTTTCCTAAAACAGAAAAAGTTAAAGCTGCTTCTACATTAACCACCTAGTATTTCTTTAGTGTTATAATGCAAAAATGTACAATACATTTCTAAAATTTAAACCAAGTTAAGACAGGTATTATTCATTATTTGAGCTTGTATAAAATAATTTAACGTTTGTAATAGCAATGAAGTTGGATAACGTAAGGACACACAATGCGGTGCAGTGGTGGTACACGTGTTCACACCACCAGCTAAGGTAAGACTTAACATGACCTGCAGCAAGGGAAAGTACTAAGCCTGCTGACATGTCAGAAATTCTCTACACCTGTACCATCCTGTGTAAAAAAAGATGAAATACCATGAAGCCTGTCATATAAGGTTGGCCAAGTAGAGCAGTAGAAGAAAGAGTAGAAGCAGACATCAAGAACAATAACATATGACTATAAGAAGTTAACATCTAAAAGACAAACAATTCTGTAAACAACATAATTATGTTTACTGTAAAGTGATCAAAGATATTTTAAATTTTAAGAAATTTCTTGATTCTTTTCATAATGGCCAAGATGTTCAGTACTATGATCTTAGCAGACCTTTAGGTTCTTAGACTTTTCACACAACCGTCATGCGTTAAAATGCATCTAAAAAGAGTGCTTGGCCTAAAGTGTTGTCTGAAATATTGAATGCTATGATGATCTATTAAGTATACTAATGTTACCAATGTACATATCAACCTTGTAGCATTATGATGTGCATTATTTATAAATGTAAAGATGTTTTATTGTCTCAGATGAAACATTAAAGTATTTCCACATCACAGTTCAACTATGATAAACGAAGCCAAGATGTTCTGCAATGCGAGTGTGGGCAGACTAGGGACATTACTGACACAGGGTAGCCCCTATGAAAAGAATTTATAATGAACTTAATATCCAAGCCTTTGACGTGTATAAATACGATTTATTGTAGATTGCTCTAAAGTAATGCAATTCTTGAGTAACTCTGAAGACTTTTTTTTTAGCATGACTCAATAATTTTAGTTCAGTCATTTGTTATGCACCCTATACCCATCCTGTGGGCAGTGGTGAACCCAGTACCCATCCTGTAGGCATTTGTGGATCTCATACCATCCAGTGGGCAGTGGTGGATTCTATCTTGAGGTTATCTTGAGATGATTTCGGGGCCTAACATCCCCCATGGCCCAGTCCTCGACCAGACCTTTTTGTTACACATCCCCAGGAAGCAGCCTGTAGCAGCTGTCCAACTCCCAGGTACCTATTTACTGCTAGGTGAACAGGCACATCGGGGTGAAAGAAACTCTGCCCATTTGTTTCTGTCTCCGCCGGGGAGCGAACCCGGAACCTTCGGAGCACGAATCCCAAAAGCTATCAACTCTCAGGCCTCTCCCAGCCGTTAGGCTACTAGTGGTAGTGGATAGCCCAGTGATTCACCACTGCCCATCCCATGGGCAGCGGTGAATCTCCTACCCATCCTGTGGGAAGTAGTGGCCCCATGCCCTTCCCATGCGAGTTGGTGGAAAGAGTACACAGGCACATAATGGATTCAGGCACTGAACCACAGTTTATTTAGCTAAGCAACTAAGAATTTTGTGGAGCTAGTTTAAAAGAACTGTTTTGTAACTTTTGTAACTTCATTGACTGTTAGGAATATGCCCAGTATTGTTTAGTTTTCTCCTTTAGTTCTATAATTAACATTCACTCAATATTTCTACTATTTAATTCACTGAATGGGGAAAAAATTGGGATGTAATGTTAGTGTTGTTGAAGACGGAACACGGCTGCGAGGAAGGGCAGCTACTTGACTCTTCACATGGTTGTGCCGTGGGTGTAATTTATTTATTTTATATCCTGATATGTGCAAGACTACAAATAAATCTTTAGTTAAGTTGTAATGGAATATAATGAATCTTGTGATTAATTTTGAGGTAAAATAAGTAATTTAGCAATTTAGTCACATCTAAGTACTTTACCTTCAGTGCATGCTATAATATGTATTGTATTAATGAATGTTATTTATTGTAAATCATTTAAATAAACATTATTTAAATATTGTATTGCCTTGCTATTTCTAATCCTCTGCAAATTTATCTGCATAATTAATTGTGTTGCACTCTTAACAGCTTAGTGCATGCTCAGCTTTTAACTTGGGTTTAGTGTTCTGCTTGCATAATCAAGTAAATAATTTTGCTGCTGATTACTAACATTTAATGCTTTTGCACGACTTGTGTATTAAAACCTTTTACTTTCCAGTGATGCTAAAATGCGTCATCTGTACTCCGACAGTAAATGTTCCGAAGAAGCTAAAACATAAGTCATCCAATTACTATTCATAAACATTTGTATATTCATCACTTGTCATGCATGAACTATTGTAAGTATATTTATGAACATTTTGCCACCAAATTTATAGTTACAGCGTATAACCCAAAAAATAACAAAGAAAATGTAAAATGATTGTAAACATTTTATGCATAGCCGATTAGACCTACCAAGCCCACTGTTTACCTTTGGAAATGCATGGAGAGGAGTAAAATCTTTTATAAACACATTTTGTTTTGTATCTATTATCTAGTCAATTATTCTGTGAACATTTTAACACAATTTATAGTTACAGTATAACTCAACAAATAAGTTAGAAAACGTAAAATGACTGTAAAAAAATTTCACATCATTGAACGGCACAGGGAACTTTGAACATTTAGAGTCGGGAAAGCGTGGAGAAAACAGACCACTAAAGTGTTAAATAATGTTAATGATACCATATTATGTAACAAGTATGAAAAAATAACTGCATCATGATTTACTAAAATTAACAAAATATGATTGCTTCTTGTTTTTCTAACATCAGGTTAATATTCACTAATACTTTTCACTGCCATCATTACCCTGTTTTCCCCATCTCAACGTGTGGAGGTGCTTGCCCGCAAAAAAGGTTGAAAAATATACAGTATAATAAAGGAGGAGGATAGCAAAGGCTACCTCTTCTAGCATATTCTGCACTCTCTAGCATTGCCTAAGCTATGACAACCTTACACTAGTAAGATATCCACAGCTGTATCTTGAGTGTTTCATGGAGTAGGTGTGTATTTATTAGCAGTCCCCGTGGTGCAGAGGTAACACACTCGCACCACGCCTCGTGAGCGATTTGGCCTGGGTTCGTATTCTGGCCGGGGAGGATTGACTAAGCTCAAATCCTTAACTGCACACTTCTGTTCACCTAGCAGTGAGTGGGTACCTGGTTGTTAAACATTTTGGTAGGTTGTATTCCAGGGAAAATTAAGATTAAGGACCTGCCCAAAATGCTATGCATGCTAGTGGCTTTACAAGAATGTAAAACTCTTGTACAGTATATATAAATAAAAATAATTGCAGATTTCACAAATTAAATATTAATATTTCATTCCTTCTTTATTTGCTACTTTTAGTCAGTATGTAGTGGCATGGAGGGCATTTCACCAGTTTTGGTAATTTGACAGATTCGATTTTGAGTTGTTTTCAGTGTCCTTATTTGAATTATCGATGTGGAAATTTTTACACTGACCAGCTCAAGGATAACAGTTTCACATATGTTAACTCAAAAAGTGAGGCATGCAAACACATGGTCATGAAGAAAATACTGTACTGAAAATTTAAATAAAACATAAAATATTGTGGAAGGAGCCTAGGCTATGCTTTGTAACTTCAGAATAATTTTTAAATACTGTACATGAAAATAAAATATTAAAGAAAGTATTCACGACCAGACCACACACTAGAAGTATTCACGACCACACCACACACATAAGGGGCATAACTGGCCGACCCCTCACAGTGTTCAAGAGAGAACTGGATAAGCACCTCCAAAGGATACCTGATCAACCAGGCTGTGACTCGTACGTCAGGCTGCGAGCAGCCGCGTCCAACAGCCTGGTTGATCAGTCCGGCAACCAGGAGGCCTGGTCGACGACCGGGCCGCGGGGACGCTAAGCCCCGGAAGCACCTCAAGGTAACCTCAAGGTAAGGTAGAAGGTGAAGAGACGACGACGTTTCGGTCCGTCCTGGACCATTCAAAAGTCGATTGTCCATTCTCAAGGACGGACCGAAACGTCGTCGTCCCTTCACCTTCTAGTGTGTGGTCTGGTCAACATACTGTACTTTAGCCACGTTATTGTGACTCATCGCCTGCAAAGTATTCACGACCTTTGTGAGACTAAAATTGGAACATGCAGCAGCTGTATGGTCCCCAGGTCCCAGTGGGGTTCTGTAACCCATCTTCCTGTTTAAATAGTACTTTTTGTGATACTATGTGTGAATCATCGTACATAGATGTAATGAACAATTGGGTAGAATTTGGTACTATTCACTTTACACAGTTTGAAAAAAATAAAGTTAAAACCAAACTAAAGGTAAAAACCAAATTTAAATAATCCTAGGCCTAGTATAGCATATACAGTATATATACTATATTAGGCCTCAAATAGCATGTGTTAGGCCTAGGAAAGGTAGGTTAGAGCAAGTTAAGTTTTCTTTCTAACATCAGTACAAAAACTTTTCCACTTTGTCCACATTCAATAGTACTGATTTCTACTTTCCTCTTGCCTTAGGGAAGATATCACGAGCCAAGGGAAACGGCTATCCTTGAACAGCCCAAGGCGAGGCTTTTCTTCTCAGTAGCCAGGAAACTCCTGAACACACCAGAGAAGGGAATTCTGGCTGTGCATGGGCAACATTAGCAAGCATACAAGGAAGAAAACCATGAGTGCATGCAGCGCAAAATGCAACAAGAGCCAACCCCCTCCCTACACACACACATCAAGTCAGAATTAAAACATGCATGAAGCCTATACTAAATGAAGAGATGGAACAATACATAAAGTACATGGTCCCCGCAAGACAAGCATCTAAGGATGGCTTGCACTTTGCTTGAAGCAACAGGGTTTGGTTGTAATCTGATGGACTGAAAGCGCTATGAGCAGCAGCAAACGATGTGTCATCGGCAACAGATCTGACCTAGGAAGCTGGCCGAGTGCTGAGGGCCAGGCCACCTGGTATGGCGTTCAGTACTAATGAGCTTCAAGCTAGTATGAGCGAATCCTTTGTACTGTGTGAATTGGTTGCAGAGTCATTTGGTAGTTTTCAGGCTTCGTTTTCTGTAAAGCTTCGCTGATACACCAGGGGGTTACCATGTCTGCTTACCCCAAGCAAAAATGTAAGTAACATCCACTGGGTTGTGTATATCCAGCTGTATGTAGACCATTCACCTGAACTTTTCACTTAATTCTGAGGATTATAATGTTCTCAATTTATTTCCTTGTGCACACGAACAGATGAAGTACCATCAGTAATATTCATGTTTTCACAATGTTTTGCTTCCAGCATCATATCCGGCTGCAGCAGTTAACATTACTTGTACAACTGGACGCAGCAGCACAGGAGTGAGTCGCCTTGAAGGTGAAGACCCCGACTTGACCAACCCACTGCTGGAAGTCTCTACTCTGCCTAAACCCGTTATATGTGAGCGAGAAACATAGAAATCTTTATCTTCATGTCTGTATGTGACAAGAAGACATTTTCTCTTGTTTACAGTAAATTTTAAGCTAATAGATAAGACCTGAAATTAGTAAACATACAATAGCTCTTCATGCTGAAAAATAATGATATTAAATTTTTGTTATTAATAAATGTTATTAATATTAATTTTGTTATTAATAAATGTTTATACACACATACTGTATAAAGCTTTTATTTGTTGTGTTTTGTACAGTATTTTATATTCTATATGAAGGTTCAATTTTTCCTAAAGGATAAATTTCCTGCAAGTTAGTTAAGCATATGATCAGAAATATATATTATACAAAGTTTTATTTTGGTACATACATGCCTGCCAATTTTTTACTGATACTGAGAGATGGTAATATAACCAGAGATACAAATAAATATTTGATTAATTTATATCTTAATTATTATCCATGAAGATAATGAGCATGTTCTACGATAATGGTGACGATCAACACAAGAATAAGCATTTCATTGTTATGAAAGTAGAGTTGTGAAATCATATTAAATAATAATAAATTATGTTAAAACTATATTTCACGTTCTTTTACTTTGCTTCCCGAGTTTTGAATGGTCATTCTTAAAAAAGTATTGGGGGTACCATGGAGTTAAATATATTAAAGATCATAGAGTTACATATGACAAATCCATGAAGTGTCTTTAGAAGTTTTAGAAGTCTTATTTAGTTTTAGAAGCTAGGCACTGTGTATTTAAAGTCTAAAATAATAACATTTTGATCATTCAAATAGTTTAATGTACTGTATAAAGGTGAGTAGGACTGAGCTCCAAAATGACCAAATTTCTGAAATTTGGTCCATTAAGGAGACTGTGACTGTGAAAGTTGGTCCTTTCTTTCCAGGCAAGATCAAAATGGGGACTGACAGTCTATTGAAAAGTAATGCCAGAGATTCCTTGGTCCTTTTCTTAATATGAAATGCTAGAAGTAAACTGCATGATAAGATGCATCTTTGTTGGGCAAGATTCTGACAGGTTCAGGCACGAAAACCAGCAGCAAGGGTGAGAATGACCATGACAATAAAGACTTCTTTGGCTTTCTACAATAGCAGGGAGAAAAGGATAAAAACTGAGACCAATTTAGAAGAGAAATTCCTCAATGAGTGGCCTGTGAAATGGAAACTGTTCATCAACACAGACCTGTTTCTCAGTTTGACATTGATGAATTTGTTCACTAAGTTCATTATGCCTATCCCTTACAGTACTGCCATGGAGATGCATTTTTTTGTGTGGGGGGCAAGGGGCGGGGGCGGAAGACATCCTCAAATTCAAAGAGGATTGACAGCCATTCTTAAATGCTAGCCTAGCCTGAAGATGGGCTCTACAAGAGGCCAGGTGTCAGGCCTCCAATTATGGACAGACAACAAACAGACAGACATTATCTCTCATATTATAGATTTTGTCTTTTGTGACATAAATAGTTACAATTTATTAATGTACTTAATATAATGATACAGGTATACTGTAATCTAATATGATCTATGAAAATTGGTTAAGGGAACTAGCCCTCACAACCCTTGTGGGGAGAAGAAACAAAGGGGGGAACAATCACAACATAGAAGGTACTGAGGGAAATTGGCAGGGTGGACATGGACAGGCTATTTAAAGTTGGAGAAAGTAGGATGAAAGGCCATATAGTGCAGAGGCTGGAAGCACAAGAGTGTTATAGAAAAGTAGGGAAGTTCTCATACCCAGTATGGGTTGACCATAAGTGGAATGCACTGAAAGAAGTAGCTGTGAAAACCACCGGCATCCAGAATCAACAACGAATTCAAAAGTCAGAATTTATATTATAATACAACAGGTACAAGACAAGTAGGCAGGGCATAAAGAGCTAGACCTCACTTCCCTGTAATTACCGATAGGTAAGTGTAGTCAAAATTTTAATTATAAATGGTTGTAAACTTATAATTGAGAAAGTTTTAATTATAATTGGGAATGTTTACACAAAAATTACAGTGCAATAATTACATAAGAATCAAAGTCACAATAACAGCATAGTATGCAGACATTATCTTTATCAGAAACAGATACTATATTCATAACTTATACAGAAGCCTGTCCTCACAGCAAATCTATTACTATAAGGAAACTTCCCCCAGTCCGTTTAATTACCACAAGCTACACAAGCTTCACAAAGCTTCCTGGCAATACGTTAGTAATGAATAAATATGATATATTTACTCATTATAATGTTGGTGCTGAATGTACAACACGAAAAAACAATTTTAATCTGAAAAAGTATCTTTTTATAAGGAAATTAAATGAAAATAAAGAGCTGGTGACGCCAAATCAAGTCGACGATCCAAGTATTGGTTAGGTTAGGTTTAGTTTGGTTAAGTTAGGTTAGGTTAGGTTTAGTTTGGTTAAGTTAGGTTAGGTCAGGTCAGGTTAGGTCAGCCTAACCTAACATATCATATTTATTCATTACTAACGTATTGCCAGGAAGCTTTGTGAAGCTTGTGGTAGCTTGTGGTAATTAGACGGACCCAACTCCCCTTCCCTATCTTCAAGCCACTTGGATAGTGGTTGGTACTTGGTTTAGCCTCCAGTACTGCCCGAAACGCTATGCGTGCTAGTGGCTGTACAAGAATGTATGAACTCTTGTATATATAAATAAATAAACATATAATGGGGAAACATGTACACTAAAATGTAAACAAGTTTCCTGAATGCCGACAACACGTCCAGCAGTAAACTCACGCCCCTGAAGGACTCACTTGGCCGATTGTTTTGTTGTTTGAGATTCAGCTGCTGGGAACAAAAAGTTCCAAGTAGCACGGGCTATGGTGAGCCCGTAGTGGACTTACTTGGCACAGGAGCGGGGCTATAACTGACGGGAAAACCCGCGCCCTTAAAGGGGACCATAGAATTACCCAAATCGGCCCAAATCGGCCCAAAACTACACAAATCGTCCTAGCATTACGTAAGTAATGAAGAAATATGGTATATTTACTTACTATAATGTTGGTGCTACACGTAGAACATATTCAAACCTATTTTTACTCTGAAATAATCTAATTTCATAACGAAATGAGACGTAAATATGAGGGAGGTGACGCCATAGGAAGTCGACGGTCCAAGCGACAATTATGTGGAGCGACTTATCCAAGATATATGGTCGCCAGGAGAGCGTTTGCTGCCATATCAGCCTCCTGTACACAGTGATCCAGTCGTCGTACATACATGTATGTATGAGTGTGTGTACATGTGTATACAACATTAATAATTTTGTAACTAGCGTCAAACACTTACTTGCTTAGCTAACCGAACTAGAGGGTTCAGTTCCTGAACCGATTATGTGCCTCTGTAATCCTTTACACCACCGCCCACGGGATGGGTATGGGGTGCATAATAAAGAAAGAAATAGAAGAAATTGAAATTGCATAATACGGTTATTGACATTCAATAATAGTAAGATAAGTTTTGATATTAAGTTTTTAAGTAAGATAAGTTAAGATAAGTTTTAAGTAAGACAGTTTTGATATTCCTAGAGTACGACTTAATCAAACTAGAAATGCTCTACAAATCAAGGGGCCCAGAATGTGGAATGACCTTCCCAACCATGTTAAAGACTGTACCTCTCAACCAGTTTAAGTTAAAAACGAAGCTATACCTAATAAATTCCCTGTAACCTACCTTACCCTTCTATTGTCAACCAATGTCTGTTTTTTTTTTTTTTTTTTTTAAGAGCGCTGTTTGTCGACATAATTGTATTTGTGTTGCTTTTTCATCTATGTTTTCATTTCTTGTTTTCATTCTACTCATTATCCTCAATTAGTATTAAGCTTGTCATTTAAGTTTATCATGCCCGAAACGCTTTGCGTAATAGTGGCTTTAGGCATTGTATGTACTAGCTCTACCTATAAGTCAACCAATCTTTGTAAAAATTTATTGTATGTATGTACCTTACCTAAATAAACATTTTATTTTATTTTTTTTTATTTTATAAATCAATGAGGACCAAATGGGAGACCAGTGATCAGATGAATATTACAGACTCAAGAGTAGCCTTCTCTTCTTGTATATAAATGAAAAAATAAATTCGTTTGTTTAATTCGAAAGCTTGTAGGCGAGAACAGGTGTGAACGCCAGCTAGCGCACAAGTACATGAGCGCCCAAAATACTTTTACACAAAAGACATGTACAGACAGGCGTGTGGCTTCTGACTTCTTTTTTATTGATTAATATTAAATATTAGACGCTTACCTATAATAGTTATCATTTTATTCAAGTATAACTATCACATAATAAATATAAAAGGAGTTTATCAAAAAACTGACAGTGTTGTGTTTTGTGCGTTGTATCGTGTTTGTGGGCATTCGGGTATGTTGTTTTTACGCTGGCGGGCGGCGTCCTTACCAACTCCGGATTATGTCTATTACATTACTAAACTTCATTTAATAACTATATGCCTGTTAAATAGAAGATTTTAATTGTTAATAGCATTATATTGTCGTTTTAATATGGAACACGTACACATATGCGAAACGTCTAAAGCTGGTGTCCGAAGTGGTAAAAATATTAGTGTGCGATGTTGTCAATGTACGAAGTGTCTTGTATCCGAGTCCATAGGAATTACCGTTTGTCGTGGCGCCATCTATGTTTTGACAGCAGTACTACTAATGTTCCCACGTTATGTGATGATCGCTATACGGCTGTTACGGTCAGTTGCTCTTCTATATATGTTTATGGATAACGTAGGTGATTTGAGGCAATTTGCGGCCAGAGTGAAATAGTATCCACGCGGTGAGTGATGGAGGAGGATATATACTGCTGTGTACTCGACCAGCGGGTGAGAGGTAAGTTATATCGAACAATTATGGGGAATAGATGGGTTATTTTAAGCGTAGAATGTCAGGTAACCGGTAACTACACAGATGGGGTAGTGTTTTTTTTGTCTTTATTTACTAAAGTGGAACATTACATTATGCCTTTAGCTGAACAAGTCTACTGGTGGGGGAAGTAGACGGGTTTTATGAAAGTATTTTACCTAAATATTTGTATTTGGTTAACTAGTTCAGCCGTTGCCAGGGAGGATGTTCCTTTAATCTAATCTAAAAATTCTAGCCGGACAAAGTGATTAAATAAAGAAATTGAATAGAACGAAGTGGTTTGCCAGGGTGCTTAACATTTAGTTTAGTTCGCTTACTATACAGCCCATGCTTAAAGAATGGAAGTTTATCATATTGAATTTACCGTAGTTTTACTGCATTTAATATACCGTTTTTACCCTATTTAATTATGTCGGGTAAAGGCCGGTCGTGGAAAGTTTCTAATATAGCAAGTTTTAAATTAACTTTTAACTAGCAAGTTTGAGTAAACTTTAACGCTTAAGTTAGTGACCAATTAGCTTAGTCTATTGTGAGGAAAGTTACTAGAATCTAACATTGCAAGTGCCATTTCTCTACTCTTTTTGAGAAACATGACTAGATACATGAATCGCATAGTTTTATTACTAAATGTTCATGGATTAGGTTGCATAGTTGAGGAAATAGTGATAAGGTTTGTGATTTTGTGTACCTTCTCTTCGGCAGAGATTTTGATAGTGGCGCAAAATTGATAGGGCTCGGATCATTGGGAATGCTGACTGAAGTAGATTAGGTCATGGCTATACCAAAGGAAATTAGTATAAATGGGGTTAAGTTGGGAGAAGTGTTGTAAGTAGTGCCTAAAAGCTCTCCTTGGACCTCGGTTATTCGCAAGATTATGGTTTAGACTGCAATAGTTGCAGAATTGGCAAATAAAAAATACCGATGCCCTATAGTTTTGAAATGGTTAAGACTACCAGATGCAGTTTAATGCTGACAAATGTAAGGTTTGGGGGCTAGGTAAAGAAGAGATAGATGGTGTAGATTATTAAGAGTATTAAATCTTTTGCAGGTGGTAAATTCTCCCCAAGCTGGCACTGCTCTCCAGCCTGGGATGTTGATTGGTTAGTCTTCAACTGCCTCCCAACATGGTAGTGAGGTCCTGAGCTGACATGCAGTGAGGAACGTGGAAAGCTTCCTGAATTGGCACATGGTATGCCTCCCTTTCAAACCAGCAGGTGGCACAAATGTTCCAGCTAACATCAGAATAGTGGATGAAGCCCACACTAAAATGTAAGTGGTACAGTAAATGGACACCCCCCCCCCTCTTGACACTGAACAGTTGGGAGGAAGGGGGGGAGGGGGAGAAAGTGTGGCTTATAGTTCTATTGCTACAGAATCTTTTGCCATAAGCCAGTGGCAGTGCCTATATGCACTTGCTATTCAGAATCTCCCCTTTACATAGTTAATTAAAAATGAAATGCTGTAGACAAGCTTAACTTTTGAAGGGGGGGCAACATTTTCGTTGCCATCAAAGCACATCAAAGATGCTCTGAGCTAACTTCCCCTAGTCATTAGTGAATGGTGGCCAGTAACTCTATAGTAGGAACTTTACTGCCATTAGTCCATTCCGAAAGTGTGCACTTCTGCTGTATCTGCCAGTTTGCTAGAAATTGAAATTGGCATACTTGCTCAGCAACTACTTGCCCTCTTGTACCATGTTACTCAACCATAACATAACCACCACACCACCCATTCCTCTAAAATAACATCCCATATGATAAAAACTTCTGCTTTTAATAAATATTTCTAATTTTAATATTGGCTTGCATGGTGTATTAATCATTCCTTTGGCAGAACTGTAGCTAAATTGTTCCCACAATTAATCCATTAACAGTACTGTATCAGGTTCATAAAGAAATTTATAATAAAGACCAAGTGTGGTCAAGAGTGCTGCAGATGGGGGAGATAGAACCTTACACCTGCAGAAGTGTGGTGATAACTGGAGAGAATATGGCCTTGTATAGTTGCTAGTGTAAAAATATTACTAAATTTAGTAAAATCAGTCTTGGTAGTATAGTTGGGTTAATTATAAATTTTCAGACTAAAAAGCTTGGTACATAATTCAACAGAATAAATGTCCCCCTAGTAGTAAGCAGTGGTTGCAAAAGAATAAATTTGTATATATATTTTGTATTGCTTTTATTCAAATGTTATACATGGTTAAATTAAAGTTTTTGCAATGTTCCAGAAAAATGTTCATGACTAAAGTTGTTGGAAAATAAAATTTGTATAGCATGTTGACTTGAAATGACTATAGCTTTGTAATTAATAAAGATGGGACAACAAGATAGTTAGTGTGCCATTTAAAACGGCAACTGTTAAACTGGTACGAACAAAATAACATCGCTATGCAAATAACTTTAGTAATATTTGCTGTTCACATGACAGGTTGTGGAAGGTCCTGGCAACAGAGCTGCAGGAAAATACTTGCAGATCTACAGTAAGTAGTGTTGTGTACATTGGAATTAGAGGGTAGAAGTTAATTGCTAAAAACTTATTAAATATTAGGGTATGGAAATTGAATGGGTATGGAAGTCTAGGCTTAGGCTAGTGGGTACCATATCTGCAAGTTCAGTCCTTTCAGGAATGTATTGAATAGAATGGCATGTTGAAATTGTGAAAATTGTAATGTGGGGCATTAGATCATAAACATAGTTGAGGGTGTTTTATTAATAAAATATAAATCTTGTTTAGTTAACATTAAATGTTTAAATAAGCTTTAATCTATAAATGTATAACACTGTTAAGGGTAATCATGAGTCAAATAAAGTTAATGGTAGGAAAAGTTTTGCTCTAAGTGATGGTATTTTTTCCCTTGAAAGTAAAAAAAAATATTCAATGTTTACTTTAGCTTGGTTTTAAATTTATATAGTTTTCCAGAATGTGGTTTGGAAAGTCCAGAAGTTCGTCTGTCAGTTGGAAGAGTTAAACAGAATCAGGTGAGTTGTAGTAAAGGTTAATCTGAATAGATTTGCATAAAAGTAAAAAAATAGTAATAACTTAAAAAATATAGCATTGGCTAAAGATAAATGTAAATTGCCATTTGAAGTGCAGTTGATAGTTTCTCAAATGACATTTACTGAAACTTGGCAAATTGATGCCATATATATTTATATTGCTAAATTAGATCTTTACTACTGCTAGTAGAATATGTAGGAAAGGTAAATTCCTTAAAGAAATTTTTTCCATCTGCATTTGTAAACTACTGAATGCTAATTTGAAAAGTAAAGCAAGATTGGCTTTAAATCTGAAATTAATTTGTTGAAATATTTTTCAGGTGAAAGTGATTATGATGCATGGACTGGCTTGGAGTGAGTCTCCTTTACTCTATGAAAGTGGGTGAGTTTGAATTTGATGTTTTAGCTATATCAATGACCTAATCTTAATTCTCTTATCTAGTCCATTTATAGGTGTGTAACCATGTCCTACTGTTACAACCCACAGGGGATGATGCAGTTTGTACTGATCCTACCCCATTTCATAAAAGGGGACCAGGCAGTCTTGCAGATTTCCCTGGCTTGGCTTTTTCAGAGCTTTGCTCTACTACCCATCTAATAGATGGACTAGATTTGCATAGGTTTAGGGACCCTTAACAATGGTTACATTGTTAATTCTCACAGGGCTTGTTTGCTGAATGGGTGGATGCATCTAAAACTTGAGTGCCTGGCATGCATTGTACAGTGCTTCCAGTAAAGCATATGTACAATGTGTTGATGGCACTAAAGTGGTGGATGTAATGCACCCATTCAGGGAACAAGCTCTGCACTGAAACCAGAGGAAGGGATAGGCCTTGCTGAGCCTATCTTGAAAGATAGGATGTTAGGATTTTATGGGCTTATTATTAGGCATTGGTGATAATAAAAGTAGTGTCCCTGTCTAATGTTTATTTTTCTTTTACAGGTGATTGTCTCTGGAGTTGTCTTGGCCTTTTGGATCTTCTGTTCATCTAGGAGCATCTGTCCCACAACCTGAAACAGTAATAAATATTAGATGTATTATAAATACTATATGTAAAACTTATTTAATAAAACAATTTTAATGAAACTACTTTATATACCTTATCCTGAAATTGCTGGAAATTATTGTTTACTACTATTGATGCAATGTTTAAACATCTGAAATTTTTTTACTTTGAAAATAAATACTTGGTAAAATTTACACCTATTTGTAACTTGTTACATAGGTGCATGCAAAATGCATTGAAAAGATGTAAAAGTGGACTACCTATTCAATTTACATTAATTTTCAATATTTGTTAGTTTGTCTGAAATATTAAAGTGGAAGACATTTTAGCGAATATTTTAGTTTTCATATTTGAAAGTAAATTTAAAGCTATGCAACACCTAAGCTTTGTACAAATTATGATTAAATTAACTAAAGATCATTGTTAAATTTACAAATGATTTGTCTGCCAAACTCTTCAGATATTCTGAAATATTTTACCTAGATTAAAACCATCATCAAGACACCAAACCGGAAGGCCATGCAGCACCATCAAAGTGCGAAATAATCAGAGGGCGCTAAATATCACCAAGAATGCCAATACGAGAACAAAAACGCACAAGGCGAACGATATCAAAAGTATCCGATTCACCTAGAATTCTATCGAGGGACAAGTGACTGCGAGGGACGGTCGGAAAGCAAGACACGCGCTCGTCCTGGAAGTCAGGACATTCAACAAGGATATGCACAACTGTAAGAGGGACAACGCAATTCGGCCAATAAGGAGCAGGGCGGCGCTCCATTAAGTGACCGTGAGTTAAGCGGGTATGACCAACCCACAGCCGTGCCAAAGCAGTGTCCCACCGCCGGTTACAGTGGTAGGAGGAAGGCCACGGGGACACACTAAGTTCGAGAGTACGCAGCTTGTTACCAACCACAGAGGACCAACAACCCTGCCAACGGGGAAGAATGAATAACAGGATAAAAGTCGGAATAAGGAATACCTTTACGGGAGATGGGACAAAAACGGATAGCTTCCTTAGCGGCAGCATCCGCACGCTCATTGAAACACCAATATGGCTGGGAACCCAGCAAAACTCTACTGATTTAAATTTAGAAATAAGAAACAGCCAATGTTGAATCTCAATGACCACCGGATGGACAGGATTAAAGGACCCTAGAGCCATGAGGGCACTACGAGAATCGACTACAACCACAAAAGAGGAATGAGAATGAGAAAGCAAGAGACAAAGAGCATAGAGAATAGCATAAAGTTCTGCCGTAAAGGCGCTAGCCTCCGAAGGGAGGCGACACATGTAAGTACGGTCAGGAAAAACAACAGAGTAGCCCACACCATCCGCAGACTTAGACCCATCAGGGAAGATGGAAATAGAGTGGGAGTGCGAAGAAAAGTGCTCAAGGAAGAGGCTTTTCAGAATTGTAGGAGGGGTAAAGGCTTTAGTAATACAAGTCAAGGACGTACAAAACTTGGGAAGGGGGACTCTCCACGGAGGTAATGAAGGAACAATACGAGGAGAAACATTAGAAATATGAACAGAAAGAGAATCCTGTAAGCGAGATAACTGGACAGAAAGTGGGAGACAATGAAGAGGAACAGGAACCACAGGAGGAGGAAAAGTCAATGCACGACAGAGGCGAGAGGAAGGATGTTGGAAGGACCGCGCAAGATAGCGAAGACAGTAGCGATCACGGCAGTCCTGAAGAGAGAGAAAGCCAGTGTCAACATACAAACTAAGGGCGGGAGTCGAACGAAAGGCACCAGAGCCGAGACGCAACCCAGTATGGTGCAAAGCATCAAGACGGCGAAGAGTAGAAGGAGAAGCAGAAGAGTATGCAGGGCAACCATAATCGAGTTTAGACAGGACGAGAGAGGAGTGCAAATAGAGGAGCGTGCGCCTATCCGCTCCCCAAGAAGTATGGGACAAAACCTTAAGGAGGTTAAGGGCCTTAGAGCATTCAACTCGGAGGCAAGAGATATGGGCTGACCAAGACAAACGAGTGTCAAAGACTAACCCCAAAAGCTTCGCGGAATCCCTGTACACAATGAGATGACCATAAAACAACAACAATGAAGTAAAGGTCCTTTCAGTAAGAATCTATCATTCACTGAAAGTTGCTGCAGTTAAAAATAAAAGAAAATACAAGTCCCTAGAAATAAACAAGCAACCTTTTTGACTAAGGAAAAGAAGGTAGTTATTCTAAGTCTAAGTATTCACTTAGATAACTGTATCCAAGCATAGAGGTTCCCCCCCCCTTCCCTTTCAGAAAAACATCTACTTTCGAAAAAGTTTAACATTGGCCAACAAAAATGATTCCAGAACTAAATTGCCTAATACCAGGAACAACTGAGAGCCATGAAAAACACTGCAACCCTCTCCTACCCCCAAGTCTTATGCTATTTATGATCCAAGGTAATTTGAGATACTATACTCTACTTCCTACAGATGAGTCTAGTGAGAGGGTGATCTCCTGGCGATTAAATTGAAGCACGATACAGGTGTCAACGAACATCAGTCAGCCCACTTGTCAGCACAGTGGATAACTAATGACATCATAATCTGCAGTGTTGTATGCCTCCCTGTGGCCATTTAAATCAATAAAACACAGGGTTGTGGCAATGTTTACAGCATAAGGCAAGGTATAGAGGAATCCTGGAATGCCATGTAATGTGTAGTCCTTGAATGTGCTTTAGGCAACCAAATTGAATAACAACATTTCTGGTGTTCGGGTATATAATCCGAGTTTCTCATTCGGTATAATGTTTTAAATCTTAATAGGAATTCACTTTAAAGGTCAATTTAATTGGAAAGTGCTAACCAGATTCCAAATTACTGAACTCTGAAAGTACTACAAGGCAAGTTTAACCGAATGAGTGTTTGCCTATCCATACCCCCATGAGGTATGTGACAACACTGAATAAAGAAAGGGTCTTTGAGCATCCACCGTGCAAGTATTTGACATGACCAATATAGCCAAGTGTTAAAGATCATTCTAAGCAGTTCTGCACAATCCATATACTATCAATTAATATAATTGTACAATGGTGCTTGGTGGATGATATTTCCTATTAAAACTCATTGGACAACTGTTTGTATTAGACATTTTAAACCTACAAATGGTAGCCCTACATATCGCACTACAGTATTAATTACAAGATGAACAATGTAAAATCAATACCACAACAGCAAAGGATGACTGATTTTCAACAACCGACAAACACACAGGTCTAACACCAGCCATCCCGAGAGAGGACGTCCCAAGCATGTACACCCCACAACTTTACATCACCTTTGCTACCTCACGCGAGCACGCAACAGCATGAGGATGCCATACTCCCAAACCAACTCCTTGCACTTTGAGGCTTTAACAACTCAACATTTAAAAAGTTGATTTAAAAAATCAAACACCTGAATTTTTCCCTAATTAAATTTACTAGGGAAATGCACACCAAGCCATGAAACTTACAATGAAGATGAACAAACTACACACAACTGTCACCAAACTTCCACATACCACCCCCTTCTCATTCCTGCCCTCCCTCCTTAGGTGCTCTGATTGGCTGAGCACCTGAGCCACCACCACTCACCTCTTGTGAGAGCCTAAAGCATGTTTGGTTGCACTTTAAAAGTTCCCGAGTGTACTCGCCTAATTGTGAGTACCGCCTGCCCGGTTCACCATTTTGTTTTTCAATCTACCTCAATTTACCCCTTTACAGTCAAATATTATGCAAAATTCTGTTTAAGACTTGTCCCTTCTTAACTTAAATAACTGCTTTGGCCATCTGCAATCTTTCTAGGTGGGTAACAATGACTCTTGAGGCCAGAAAGGACTTATCAGACGGCGATCATAACAATACGGTACACACACAAAATCACAACCTGATATACACCAAGCAGAAAATCCACTGGAGCTGTGAGGCGACGTAAACCCTTGCCCAAGGCACTGGCAGCTGCATACTCTACCACAGTATATTACTGACTTTGTAAAAGTCTTACAACCAGATTTCCCCATAAATCACAGCAAGTTTTGAGGCCACTCCTTGAGTCAACGTCTTACGTAAGCCCTACAAGCACTCAGGCGAAGGCTGAAGCAGTTCAACACCATACGCCCCAACTTCAAATACACAGTTGAGAGGCGGGACCAAAACGTGATTTTCTGTGTGTGCCTGAAGTTGGGGCATACGGTCTTGCTTCACCCTTCACTTTACCCTTCACCGGCGTACTTCAGGGGTTTTATTTAATACTTGGACTGGCTTCAGTAGGGCCTCCAGACTTTCTGTGGCTTCACAAGTGTCACGTGAATCTCCTGCATAGCAGTGGAACTGCCTTTACCCTTCACCTTCAATGCCTCTGCACTGGAAGTATACATCTACACCAGCCCAGAAGAGTCATCAGTCCTGCCACCTCTCCATACCCCCCAGGGCCTGGCACGGCCTGGTACGACTCAGAGGCAAGCCGGGCGCCACTGTTAACTGGCAGTTTGTCCCCACAAACAAGCAGTTAGCCGCCTTCAACTGACAGTGGTACAGCTCAACACAAAGGCACCGCCAGCCACAACGAGCAGTTTGCTAGTTGACCAGATGTCCACCTCGTGTTGACACTGGATGAGTCATCACCGCCGGACTATATAAAGAGCGCTGCCTCCCTGGAGAGGCAATCTCTCCCTTAGTGCTCTAGGATCACCTTCGTGTCTCTAACCCGTCGTCCGCTTCCAGCCAACGTCGTGTGACTGATGCCATGGTGGTATGGTAGCTGTCTTCAGAACACCAGTATATCTTCATACTTTTATTCCTTGCTTATAGTTTATTTTTTGCATTTAAGGTCATACTAACTTGTTCACCTTTGCATTACATGATAGTCAAGTATTGTCATGTGTTATTTTTGTTCATTACTATTTCAGTAAATTGTTTAATTATTTGATAATTTTCATTTGTTTCCACCTGCAACTTACACACTGCAAGGCCAATAGCAGCATTTCTTTCATTTATGTGAGGGAGAGCCATACCATCTTGGTTCAGTATAGCTGTGATACCATAACCCGTCACACAAGATATCCAGTTGTAAGACTTTTACCATCAGTGGTGGTAGAGTATGCAACTGGCAATGCCTTTGTTACAGGTTCACTTCATCTCACAGCCCCAGTGGATTTTCTCACACATTTGAATACATGAAACAACTTTATTTGATACATTCCAAACCAAAGTACTGTACAGTACAGTAATTATCAAACCATCAAATGTGTGGGATAATCATAGTGCGCTAAATATCACTAACGTCGCCAATACAAGAACAAAAACGCATACGGCGAACAATATCAAAGGTATTGAATTTACCAAGAATTTTATCGAGGGACAATTGACAGTGAGGGATGGTCGGGAAGCAAGACACGTAAGTCCTGAAGTCAGGACATGTAGAGACAACGGTTTGGACAATAAGAAGCAGGGCAGCGCTCCATTAAGTGCCCGTGAGTTAAACGTGTATGACCAATATACAACCTCGCCAGAGCCGTTTCCCACCACCGGTTACGGTGGTAGGAGGAAGGCCACGGGAACACACTACTCTTAAGAGCACGCAGTTTGTTACCAGTAACAGAAGACCAAAAACCCTGACAACGGGCAAGAATGGGGAAATGAATAACTGGGTAAAAGTCATAATAAGGAATACCTTTACGGGAGATGGGACAGGTACGGATAGCTTCCTTAGCGGCAGTGTCCGCACGCTCATTTAAGAACACACCAATATGGGTGGGAATCCAGCGAAATTCCACTGTCTTAAATCTACTGGAGATAAGAAACAGCCAATGTTGAATTTCAACTACCAAAGGATGAACTGGATTAAAGGATTCTAGAGCCATGAGGGCACTGCAAGTGTCAACTACAAACACAGAGGAGGATTGACAGCGAGAAAAGAGTTGATGAAGAGCATAGAGAATAGCATAAAGTTCTGCCATGAAGATGCTAGTCTCCGGAGGCAGGAAACACAAAGGTGCAGTCAGGAAAAACAACAGAGTAGCCTACACCGTCTGCAGACTTAAGACCCATTGGTGAAGACGGAAATAGAGTGGAAATGTGAAGAAAAGTGTTCAAGGAAAAGGTGATTTAGAACTGTAGGAGGGGTAAAAGTTTTAGTCATGTGGGTCAAGGCTTACAGAATTTAGGAACAGGGACCCCTCCATAGGGGCAAAGACGGAATGACACGAGGGGAAATATTGGTAACACAAACTGAAAGAGCATTTTGTAAGAGAGACAACTGTACAGAAAGAGATAGGTGGTGAAGGGGAACAGGAACCACAGGATGGGTAAAGGTCAAGGCATGACATAAGCAAGAGTGAGGGTGCTGTAAGGACCGTGCAAGGTGGAGAAGACAGTAGCGATCATGGCGATCCTGTAGAAACAGGACGCCAGTTTCAACATACAGGCTTAGGGTAGGTGTCGAAGGAAAGGTACCAGAGCTGAGCCGTAACCCAGTATGATGCAGTGTGTCCAGATGGTGAAGGGTAGAAGGAGAAGCAGACGAGTAAACAGGGCCATAATCGAGTTTAGACAGAACGAGAGAGGAATGTAAAGAGAGGAGCAGTGTCGATTAGCTCCCCAAGAATTATGGGACATGACCTAAAGTTAGTTAAGGGCCTTAGAGCATTCAACTCGGATGTAAAAAATATGGGGCGACAAAGACAAACGAGTGTCAAAGATTAGCCCTAAAAGCTTTAGCAGATTCTTTGTACAAAAGGGGATGACCCCTGTTACCTAACAGTAAATAGGTATCTGGGAGTTAGCTGTTACAGGCTGCTTCCTAGGGGGGTGCGTGTGTGGGAGAAAAAAAAATTTAGTAGTTAACCACTGAACTGCTCTGTCTCCAAATAACACCCTGGTGCACAAGAAATAAATTCTTTCCAAAAATATTTTTTCTCTTCTTATATTGTTAAAATGCAGAGTCTGATCACGGGGAAACTAAACAAAAAATATTGTATGTGACTTACTTTAGCTGCGATGGAGCTGGGAAGTTGAGCAAATTATGGGCGCTGAGCGTTGGAGCGATGGGGGTCTGTCGGCCCCGCCACCCCGTGCGACGGCAGTTGCTGCGAATAAAATGTTGCGCAATTATTTTGAAGTTTCTCATTCATTTCTTCCTTTTTTTTTGCTGTAATATTATTTAAAAGTGTGTAATTTGTGGAATTTATATAATTCAAAGTATAGAACATCGCTATGCTCAAAATTATGGGCCTCATATATGCGACATATTCTACAATCAAACAGTGCTTTTGCTGTTATTACACTATATACACACATTGTATATACCCATCTACGTATGTATTCACCATAACGATCCACTATGTTGGTATGGTGAGCCCAAAAAACATGAGTGAGCTGCCACACCCTGCCAGTCCTCCCTCCCTCCTCCAACACATTACTCGCCAACATTCCTCCTCCCAAAATACTGTTATTGTGTTTATTACACTATTTACACACGTTATGTATAAGTATGTACATGTTTTATTCATGTACATACGTACATACTTGCCATCTCCTCACCTCTCTCTCTTGCCTACTTAATGCTCTTGCTTCCCTCATCTCATCACAATCGACTTTATAATGGTCCAGGATGGATCGAAATGTCGTCGTCTATTCAATTTCCAGTGTGTGGTTTGGTCAACAATGAAATCTTCATGCAAGATCTTATAAAGAAAACCCCTAGAACGAGTTTTGCAGATACGAAAGAGTTTAAGGTGAGTAGGGGATGGTTTGAGAAATTTTGAAAAAAGACGTGGTATTCATAGTGTTGTGAGGCATGGTGAGGGTGCCAGCTCAGACAAAGTAGGGGCTGAAAGATTTGTTCGTGATTTTAAAGATTTTGTAGATACTGTATTGATGGATATATTCCACAACAAGTGTTTAATTGTGAGGAGACATGACTATTCTGGAAAAAATTGCCGAAGAGGACATACATTACCCAAGAGGAGACGTCACTGCCCTGACACAAGCTAACTTGGGCTAACTTGTGTCAGGATAGGCTAACTCTTGTTCTGTGTGGCGATTTGAAAATTAAACCCTTGCTCGTGTATCATTCCGAAAATCCAAGAGTTTTAAAAAATATATAACTTGCAGAAAAACTGTGATGTAGAGTGGTTTGCCCTGCCATCAAAAAATATCTGCAAGAGAAAAGTTTGACACTAAAGGGCCTGCTTCTCGACAATGCTCCTGCTCATCCTCCAGACTTGGAGGATGCATTGTTGGGGCCACTTTTTTTTTTAGGGATATTCCTGCATGGGCCCTAAGTTTCTGGCTAATGAACCAATGACATGAAGGAGGAGTTTTCAACCTACCTTGTGTTAGGTGTGCAGGGGTCAATAGGCTGAACATAATGTCAGGAGCAAAGGGGGGTGTTTGCCTCTTCAAACACAATTGTGACCATCTTCATCTCTTTGAACTATCCTAAATGCTCTCTTCACCTGTCTGACCAAATTGGGTGTCCAGACCACCTTTGAATCTGAAATTGTAAAATTAATTGTGATTTCAGAATATTCAGTCCATTTATACTAACAAAATTATATACAGTATACTGTAATTGAAATTTTACAGAATGATAAAGGCAATTTAGTAACTTTGTTAAAATGCACATGGGGGAAATACATGAAAATAGGTTAATATGGTTTGTAAGGTTGATGGGAAATGTTTATTACTTTTATAATTTAAAAGATGTATAGCCCTGATACTCCATCCTGGGTGCATTCCACCAGGTAATGACCACAGCATAAGTTTTCTACGAGGCTCTATTGTCACACAAACTTTTCACATTTTCAAACTTGATTCATCTTTTTCCCCCTCGTTCCAGGGGTTTTATTTAAAAGGTCTTCATTCAAATGCCTTGGTTTCTCACAAATGATGGCCTCTGAAATGCTATCACCTGCTAACTCCTTGTTGTGTATCCAAATTAATAAAAACTTTTTAACATCCTCAAGTGTTTGTGTTCTTTGTTTCGGGATTGTTGATATGCCTTTTGCCACTTTAATGCTCATAATGTCCTTCTTCTTAGCAAGTATAGTGCATATTGTTGACATAGATTTGTTGTACTGCCTAGCTAGTTCAACAACCTGTGCACCATTTTGATGTTTATGAATGCTCTCTTGTTTTTCCTCTATGGTCATTCTCACATGTGTTTTCTTGGCTTGAACCTTACCACTGGCTTTCTTGGGACTCATGGCAAGATATATCATAACAAATTTTATGTTCAAATAGCCAAAAATCCCAAAACAAATGTAATGCTTTACAAAGAATTCAGGCGCGATACTTACTAGGCAGGAGACACTGGCAAACTGAGGCGCGATCACCATGCCACCACGCGCTAGGTCAGCCCATATGTATATCAACAAACTCCTTTCCCGAGGCAAAGTTTGTAACCCGATTCAAATTTTTTGAAGAAATTAGGCTCGTAACCCGAAAAGTTCATAAATATTCATTCGTAAGCCGAGGTGTCACTATATATAACTAAAAAATTAAACTCAAGATTACTTTCAACCCCCACCCCTTTTGCTCTACTCCATCGCCACCTACCTTCACCCCCCTCTATGATGTACTCTTCCATAGACACCTACTTTTGCCCCCCTCCTCCCCTCTACTCCTCCATCATCACCTACCTTCACACCCCCTCCCTTCTCCTCCTCCATCGTCACCTTCCTTTCACCCTCCTCTATGATGTACTCTTCCATAGACACCTACGTTCACTGCATATAATGCTCCCCTCTACTCCTCCATCGTCACCTACTTTCACCCCCCCTCCGCTCTACTCCAGGGTCGCAGACAATTTCACGAGCGTGAGAACTACGAGTTCTCTAACCACTCTCACACTCCTACTCTCTCACCAGTGAGGGGGAGGGAAGGAGGGAGGAAATGAAGGAAGAAAGGTGGGGGAGAGAGAATAGGCAGGGGGGAGGAGGGCCTAGATACATTTCTTCCATATAGATAGGTAGACTGAGGGAGAGCTGCTTGCCAAGAGCCCTATCAGACAGGCTTCCTATTCCTCAACCCTCCCTAATATGCCACATCCTGGTCAGGACAACTTGCTCGATTGTTATTCTTGGTGTGACTCGAGAACTGACCTCGAGGCGGGGTATGGGCATGGATTATCTCCCTGGGGCACGCACCTCCCTGCCCCAGCTCTCTCTCTCTCTCTCACATAATCTATCAAGGGTCTAACATGAGGTCATTGTGCCTACCAGAAGTGTATATGTCCAAGGCTGGCCACCTGTCTGGACCATTCAAATGTATAAACACGTAATTAGTCTATTAAAATTATATATAGTGTGTAACGGTTCTATTGTTACGTAAAGTATGGTGACAAATAAACACAGACACTAAGATACTATATATATATTTGGTCGAATATACAGAAGTACACAGGTGATACGTTGGTGTGAGTTGAGCGCACTGAGCGTTGGTACAGTATCTCGCAAGTGTCTGCTCTAGACCACACTTGAAAGTAGACTCTGGTTTAATATTTGCTATCCTGCTGCTTATATGCCCGGGCAACTCCTCACCGTATTGCTCGGGCAACGCCTCACCTCATTCATCTCCAAAGGTTGATAGGAATATTAACAATGCATTTGGAGCGAGTATATTATTGGATAATCTACTCGCTACAGAACTCCCCCTCCCAGGGAATGAAAGGAAAAATACTTGATCAAGGAACTTAGCTGGTCAGTGAATTGTACGCCCTGCTCGCGTTACATAACCATCAAAGTTAACTTCCTCCTCTTCGCTGATGTCATCTAACTGGGGTCGTAGGGTGGGAGGTCGCACAGGATCGTCCGTCGTCGTAGGATCAGGTTGTGGTGCGGCTGGTAACTTTGGTCGAAAAGTGAACTGCGTAGTCAGCGGATGTGTCTCTGGATTTAGCAGTGTCGCAGACGTTGAGACGAAGCCTGGAGCAGAGCAGAGGGCTGAGTGAGGCCGGAGTCGTGGAGTTCTATGTGGGAGAGCGTGGCGGCTCGATTGAGAATTGTGAGTGTCTAAACTCGGGGAGCGAGAACGTGGCGGCTCGATGCGGTCGTAGTCTGCTGTCTGCTCTGTGTCGAAGCTGTAGCGTCTTGGGTTGACTGTGGAAATTGTAGTCTGGTACCAAAAGATGTAGGCAGTGTGTGGACATGCTCGGTGTAGCAGGAGAGAAGAATGTGCATAATTGTTGCGTTCTTGGGTCGCTGGTGGAGCATTTAGATCCGGGGCGGATGGGCTCGGGCACCAGGACATTAGGAGGTAATGTAGGCACGTAGTTAGGACAACGAGGTAATCACATCTAGAGCTGAATTGTCCTGAAGGCGACGAAGTGTCGGAAACGCAAGCTGTAAGTCCTGTACTGCGCAAAGGGCTTGAGTCGGCCGAGTATCAAAATGCAGTGAACGTGTAGATGAATCCGATGACAGAGCAGCTGTCGTGGGCGTAGGACAAGCAGTGCCCTGGCAGCGACGGAGAGTCGGCAGGGCAGGCTGTAGATCCCACATTATGTAGTTACTGATGAAGCTGCCAGATGAGTGAGTAGTGATCGTGGAGCAGCAAGCCGTAGTAGATGAAAATGCAGAGATGATCGCGATGAAAATCATAGCTGTCGCAAGGGTGTTGGCAACGTTCCACGACAGGTGGCTGCGGTCCACAGCAAGCAGCAGCAGTGGAGGACCAGTGAGAGTCCATGTTGTAGTCCATCGTGGCTGGGTATCGTCGAAACTCTCTGGGGTCACCAATGTAACGGTTCTATTGTTACGTAAAGTATGGTGACAAATAAACACAGACACTAAGATACTATATATATATTTGGTCGAATATACAGAAGTACACAGGTGATACGTTGGTGTGAGTTGAGCGCACTGAGCGTTGGTACAGTATCTCGCAAGTGTCTGCTCTAGACCACACTTGAAAGTAGACTCTGGTTTAATATTTGCTATCCTGCTGCTTATATGCCCGGGCAACTCCTCACCGTATTGCTCGGGCAACGCCTCACCTCATTCATCTCCAAAGGTTGATAGGAATATTAACAATGCATTTGGAGCGAGTATATTATTGGATAATCTACTCGCTACAAGTGCTACAATTATAAATTAATTGTTCATGGTCATTCGTTTATCAGTATTTTAATATGAGGTATATATACGCATGTATGTATACGTTGACGTACACATATATGATTATGTGTATGGAATGATTATGATTATGTGTAATCATATATGATTATATCTAATGGAATGTATTAGTAAGTGATGTGGTGGAGGCTGACTCCATACACAGGCTCAAGTGTAGATATGATAGAGCCCAATAGGCTCAGAAACCTGTACACCTGTTGATTGATGGTTGAGAGGTGGAACTAAAGAGCCAGAGCTCAACCCCAGCAAGCACAATTAGGCGAGTATATGAACGAATGCACATGTACACTTTCAAATGAATTAAGATACCTTGAGATACACAATGACTTAGTTTAAATAGTTTAAACACATTATGGTACTGATTTTGACATGCTGATGTCTGGAAGGGAGAGGGGGTGTGGGGGGTTATTGTCTGAGGTGGAGGACCAGAGGAGGGGGTCAGTGGAAGGATGGTGGCTGGAGGGATGCCATTGTTCTAATGGTTATGAAAACAATTATTGATGGCAGGAATTCAGTGGGTGTGTACTTCACCCGCACCATCACCATACTGTGCCCTGCTACAACCCCCCCCCCCCAACTCCACCCATGCTGTGCGGGGCGTATTACACATTATGGGATAACCGACTGTCTGTCCATTCCTGTCTGCTCGTTATGCTGCCCTTCCTTTTGAAAATTGTCTGCTTTATCGACTTCCTTCAAGACCACACGTTAGCCTCTTATCACGCCCTCTTACCACTCTCAGGGAGCCGGCTCTTCTATACAATAGTTACCACTCAGTCCCCAAGGTGAAAGAGTGTCCGGGCATATGACTTGTTACGTGTACTTATTTGCGATTCGTTTGGGCTGTCACGTGTGGTGATTAGTGTTGGGTAAGGCTAGGCCAGGTCAGGTCAGACTAGGCCAGGTCAGACTAGGCTAGGTACGGCTAGGCCAGGTCAGGTCTGGCTAGGCCAGGTCAGGTCTGGCTAGGTCAGGTCTGGCTAGGCCAGGTCAGGCCAGGCCAGGCTAGGCAGGGTGAGAGAAGTAAAGCGGCAGGTACTTACGTTTCCGAGAAAGTAGCGGCGGTAGTATATTGTTGATTTAGATTCGACGACATCCTGAAGCTAGTAGGTGGCGGCCTCATCGCTCTCGAACTTCTTGTTGTTGTAGGGGATACGAGGCACACCCAATATCCCCCTTACATTGATCACATCGCACACTAATATTTTTACTATTTCGGACACCAGATTTGTCTGTTTCGTATATGTATAATTGTTCAATATTAAAATCACAATAGAATGCTCTTAACAGTTACAATTGTCAACTTAACAGCCATATAGTTGGCAAGAACGCCGCCCGCCAGTGCAAATGTCTCAGACCCTGTTGGAATATAACCAGTCTGTCAATCGGGTCAACCCAAGTGTTGCGTTTCCATGCGTTTCCAAAAGGGTCGCCCTATACTCACAGGATGAGTATAGGGTACACAATAAACTACCACTCACATCATGGGTATGGGTTGCACAAGAAACTATCGCGCAGAGGATGAATATGGAGAGCAAAGTAAACAAAGATTCACACGATGAGAAAGGGTTGCGCAATGTCCTATGACTCACAGGATGAGTATTAGCTGCACAATAAACTACAGGTCACAGGATAAGTATGGGTTGCACAATAAATTACAGGTCACAGGATGGGTATGGGCTGCACAAACTACCGGTAACAGGATGAGTATGGGATGCACAATAAATTACGGGTCACAGGATGAGTATGGGTTGCACAAACTACTGGTAACAAGATGAGTATGGGGTGCACAATAAATTACCGCACAGAGGATGAGTATAGGGTGCACAAACTGGTTGGGTAAATGGAAATGGTTGGGTACATTTCCTTTCACCTAATGCGACTATTCATGTGTCCGGACACCGGCGATTGTGTGGTATTGGCTATTTATTTAACCATAACTTTGCATTCATTTAATAATTATATTAAGATATGTTTTCCTTGAAATGTAGTTACATTATCGTCTACATGTCTTTATTCTGACATAAAGACCTATGGCGTTACTTTGCATATATGCAAAGTAATTATAAAATTGATTGGCTTGTGTGGAGGCCTTCACACTCCCTGAGCGAGCCATCAAGTAACTATAAAAAGGCATATATCTTCACTTTCACTTCAGTTATATTTATGCCAAAGTATTAACATGCAGCTTATATTTATGTCTTTATGATGACATAGAAAACTTCGTTTATTACAATATCTAGATTAAATTAACATTGATCTTCGGAAGGTCATAGTTCCCATATCGGTAAGGAGAGCGTCGGCCATGAAGCCTTGTTTAAAGTATGAATATTTTTCCTCTCTAATAAGGTATAATCTCTGTGATGGATTCACAAAAACTATTTTATATCTGCCTTTCTGATAACATATACAAATATAATCTTTATTTGTGAATATTTGTTAATTAAGCAATATATCAGAGGGCGTGTAGGGTTCGGTGTTCAATGAACGAAAAGGACTGGATCACTGTGTACAGGAGGCTGATATGGCAGCAAACACTCTCCTGGCGACCATATTTCTTGGATAAGTCGCTCCACACAATTGTCGCTTGGACCATCGACTTCCTATGGCGTCACCTCTCACATATTTACGTCTCATTTCGTTATGAAATTAGATTATTTCAGAGTAAAAATAGGTTTGATCATGTTCTACGTGTAGCACCAACATTATAGTAAGTAAATATACTATATTTCTTCATTACTTACGTAATGCTAGGACGATTTGTGTAGTTTTGGGCCGATTTGGGTAATTCTATGGACCGCCTTAAAGGACTCACTTGGCCGAGTCCGGATTCAGATTTACAGTCGGATTCTATGTCAACAATTTCTCCGAAACATCTGATGGCTATGTTGCATAATTTTATTATTATACTAACGTTACTGTCAACATTCAAATACATTTATATATTACTAGGTTTGATATTAATTTATAATCACTAAGCAGAAATATAATGAAAGGGAAGTGCTGAAAGAATATTCTCATTACCAATGTTAGGTTTAGCAAGTCCCTTCCATGTATTCAAACACGTCCACCTCACACCCTTACCAGTGTAGATCTTGACATATGTGCCGAGTTACGATGAAAAGATACAATATTACACAATTTCTCAAATATTGAAGGAAGAAATGCTGAATAAATCTTCAAGCTTTTGCTCGGGATGGCTGAAGGTAAGGTGCAGATAGAGATAACAAGAATGATTGATGTGTCATAGCATCATGATGCAATATGTGTCCGGGAGTCGGGCAACTATTGAGGGTTGCAGACCTTAATAAACTCAACAGGTAGCCTAGCAGACCTAAATAAATTCAACAGGCTTCCTGTCCCCAACAATGGGAAACTAGAAATAGAAAATGAGCTCTATAGAAAACTTGTGTATGATTTGACTGTTAGGATCTACCAAACCCAACCCAACTAACCTACTCTAATGTAATGTAATCCAGCCCAACAAAATATACTGAAATACTCTCCTTATCAATTAGAATACTAGCTTTGTTAAAATACCTGTATATGATTTGATTATACACCTGTAAGTTCACAGTGTAGTGAAAGTATCTGCCGGGAACGCTATGCATGCTAGTGGCTTTACAAGAATGTAAAATCATCATTGCTATGTACTTTCATAAACCCAATCTACCTTCTTGTATATATATAAATAAAACAACTAAATAAAATATATCTGCAGTTAGGACATAGATTATCGATACTAGAAAATAACATTGTCTAACCAAACTAAGTACAGGTAATCTTAATCTGATGCTGTGTATACATTTCAAATTTTTTGTATAATTTGTGACAGGAATCTATGCCAAGCAGAAAAGATCCCATAACCTTTCATGACTCACAGTGAGGTAGGTTCCAGAACCTCCATTCTGCACAGGCCCAAAGGTAGCACCCCAGTCAGTTCGTAGGTCATGCATCCTCCTAATCCATTGATTGTAGAAGGGAAGGAAACTCAAGGGGAAAGCACCAAGCCATTATGACTATATAGCACTTGGAAGGGGTCAGGATAAGGATTTGGGATGGGATGGTGGGAGGGTAGGAACGGTGCCCAACCCCTTGGATGGTCGGGTATTGAACGCCAACCTAGATGAAGCGAGACCGTCGCTCCACCGTCCAGCCCAAGTGGTTGGCATTGATTGTGAAACAGAATTTAACTTTGTAGCAGATTCTGGGCCAGATCTAACTTTTTGGGGCCCTAGGCCAAAACAGGTAAATGTGCTCCACCCTCTGGTCAGTGTGGGTATTCAAAGGCTAAACACATGCATGTAGCCAGCTCATATAACAATATATAATGATTAATTATTAAAGTTGTATTATGCATAGTTTTGTGAGGAATACATTGAGGTCATATATCTATACTTATATTATCTGATATTTGTCCATTTTTATGGTGCAAAAAAGTGCTGGTGGGCCCTAAGCCATGGCCTACTTGGCCTATTGAGTAATGCGGCTCCAAGCAATCAAAGTTCACATTTGCCAAATGGCAAATAACAAAGCCCATATTAGTGGGAAAAAGTATCATTTATATCCACCTTGTCCCAAGATTGAACCATGAGTCACTTAAATATGTATACAAGAGTCAAGTAATGCATTTATTGTTTGATGATTTTTTGTTTTTTTTTGTTTTAATGGGCCATTTTAAAAAATATACAACTCTTTTTGTAGGGAAACTTGAAAATCATGTGGAGTATGATCTCTTGCCTTACTTAATGAGGGTGTGTACTGTATATATTGGATACTAGCCAACTAGGCACCATGTTATTTTTATACTGTATAAATTAAGATAACATAAGCTGTATTGTACAAATAAAGGCACTGATAATTATTTTCCCATATCCGAGAATTGCAGTACAGTATAATGCAGAATTATTCACCAGCTCACAGTGAAAAATCTTGTAAAACCAATGCTGTCTGTCTAATGATTACCTACTTACTGCTAGGTGAACAGGTGCATTAGGTGATAGGAAATACTCCTAACCATTTCTGTCCCACCCAAGATTCGAACCTGGAATTCTCAATTGTGAGTCGAGAACAAACCTGACTACTACTGGACAGTCCGTCCTCATAAACAAAGGCCAAAATTGATTCCATGCACCCACCAAACCCTGTTTATGAATGAAAAACGGTTTACTCACGACTCGCAACTGATGACGTTCAAACATTTCCAGAACAGGTGCTTCGCTGACAACTTTTGTTCGAACTACAACTCTGTAAATGCTTCACTCACTTCAACTTAGGCATTTTTTGGTTTTACTTTTGAACAGGGCATGGGTTGGGCAATTTTTTAATTCATCAGGGAGTGAGTTCCAAAAACTGGGCCCTTTTATTTGCATGGAGTGTTTGCACAGATTTAGTCTGACTGAGGATATCAGAGGCATTTATTTCTGGTGTGGTGTTCATGGTTCTATTACATCTGTCAAGGAAAAGTTTCAGATCAAGATTAGCACTTAAGAACAAGGTTTTGTACATGTAGATAGCACATGAGAATGTGTGGAGTGAGAGTATGCTTGGCATGCTAAAGGTACTTAAATAGAGGAGCTGTGTGTTGTCTGAAGACAGAGTTTGTTATAGTTCTGATATCAGATTTTTGCTGAGTGATGATAGGCTTGAGGTAATTTGCAGTGGTTGAACCCCATGCACAGATACCATATGTTAGAGTGGAATAGATTAGTGCATAGTATAATGAGAGGAGGGCAGAGTCTAGGAACATAATATCTGATTTTAAAAAGAATACCGACAGTTTTTTATATTTTTTTGGCTATGTGTTATATGTGGGTGCTGAAGTTCAGTCTTTTGTCTATCAATAGGCCAAAGAACGTCCCCTCATTTTTATTGGTAATGTTTACATTGTCTATCTGAAGTTGAATCTGATTTGATGATTTACTACCAAATAAAATGTATTTTTTTCTATGTTTAGTGTAAGTTTGTTAGTTGACATCCACGAGTGGACTTTTTTTAAATTCATTGACAATATTATTTAGTGTGTGGCGGGTGGGGTCAGAATTGACAAAGTTAGTATCGTCTGCAAATAGTATAGGTTTAAGAATGTTAGAAACATTTGGCAAATCATTGATGTATGGATAATAATAGATACACATCATACAGTTACAGCCTAACACATTTGTCCTCAACCCACCGTTACCTAAGTGGTAACCTCTTAATAGTGTGTCCAACTCATTGGCAGTCTTGTTGGAGTAAAGCAGATGCCGAGAATATAAACCAACCCTCCATCAGGGTAGTGGCCTTTGTCAAGCTTTATGAGGTGTTTGTTCATCATGCTTGTGTTTGGCCCATTGAAAGGTAAGTTAATAATAGTTCAGGGACAAATATTTAATAATTGAAGATCTATAGTTTATCGAGACTATAGTTTTTTTTATTCTATTAGGCGGCAAAGTGGGTTACGTTACTTGCAAATCTAAATGTGGGTGTTATTTGCTTAGCTAAACTAACTAGAGAGTTCAGTTCCTGAAGCGATTATGTGCCTCTGTAAACCTTTACACCACCGCCCACGGGATGGGTATGGGGTGCATGATAAAGAAAGAAATTGAATTGTGGGAGTAAACAAGTCAAATAATAGCAAGTCGCCATTACCATCTCAACCGTTCCTATCCCGCGCCGGCTCGTGGAGTCATTGACCCTCGAGATCCACTCGTGTATTTTAATTTATTTTGCAACAAATACTTTCTAGACTGTGCTGTGCTTTGTATTAAAATACCGAAAAATCAAAACCCCATTTTCCAGTTAAAAAAAAATTGATACGCGCCTAAATACAAAATCCATATAATGAGGACGAGTTGGGCAGGGCAGAGAAAACATTAAACGCCAACTGGTTAACAAATGCCTTAACACACCTCTCTCTCACTAAGGTTTCTGCACTCACAATGCAGTAACAAACATGTATACAGCTACAGTATAAAAAGTGTATTCAAGAATATTCGGGTGAAAGTAAGATTAGGTTTGTAACCCTGCAAGGTCGAGGTTCCTTCTACCAACAAAAAATGGGGCAAGATTTTGCTCGCAGTGTTTGTTATAAGTGAACTCTCCCTATTTGCGGACAGACTCCTTCTGAGCAATAAGTTACCTAGAACCTTCTAGCACATTAGAGAAGAATTACTGATACGGTCAGATATATGCACCATGTGAAATTAAGTTCCAAATTCAGCTGAAAAATCCGCAGGAAATAATGGTTAGTTGTATCCAAAAACTTCCCCCAGAGTTAAGCCTATGACGTCACTAAAATAAAGGAAAACCTTTGAAAAGCCGTCGGCTTCCTGTCCCTGTTAAGGCCACTAGAGATGGTGACCCCCTCATATAATTCTAGTAAATTTACACGAGGAAATTTATCTTTGAGGAAATTTGAACATACCTCAAAGCAAATATGTCCTTTTAAAGGCCTCCAAGCTTGGACAGGCGCTCCGTTCAGTTGAATAACCACTTTCTTTTCCCTGATGTCAAGGTTCGTTTAGCCATTTTTAATATTTGGTTTGCTTTTTTTATTGCAGCACCCACTTGCTGTGCAACTTTCAGTGGCTGGTGGATAAATGTCGAAGGTGCTGACGGAGGGGTACCTTAATTCTCGAATCTTGGTGAATATATACTAATAAAACTTATTAGTTTTGTCAGGGACTGGATAGTCTTCTCATCGCATTTTTAGTCATTTTCAAGAGGCTGTCCGTGTCCACCTCATCAATTCTCAGTATTATGTATGTTGTAATCATGTTCCCTCTTTTTCATCTCTCTTGAAGGGTTGTGAGGTCAAGTTCTCTTAACCTATTCTAATAGTTCAGCCCTCTTAGCTCTGGCACTAATCTTCTTGTGAACTTTTATACTTTTCAGTTTTGATTTGATGTATCACACAGTGCGGATTCCAGTCCGGTGCTGCATATTCCAATATTGGTCTAACAAAGACTGAAGATTTTATTTTGATGTTTGCCAGCGTTCAATATAGATAGTGGTGGTTGTGAGAGGTGGGATTATATCCAGTCCCAAATACTTTTGTTTTCCTTTCTGACTCCTGGAAGATGTAGATATTCCCAGGTCTCCTTTCTCCCGTTAAGGTGGCAGGCCCGACCCTTGCGGGACACCGCTTGTTGCCTTCCTCAAACTTCAGACCTCGCCTCACTGTATATCCTCCTTCAGGTACTCCTTGACCTAGTACACTGTCTTCCCAGTATCCCAGTTTGGTGTAGTGGTGATGTATTAGTTGTGGTGGCAGCTGAGGGCTGGAGTGGGAGGTGGTGGTGATGGTTGTGGGGGCAGCAGAGGAAGTGCAGGTAGTGGTGGTGGTGGTGGTAGCGGGAGGAGGGAGTGGTAAGAGAGGTGGGTTGGGGGGGGGGGGGTGCTAAGAACAGGTGTTCTGTACGAGCCGTCTCAGTCCTGTGTTGGTATGTTGTGTGGACACATCACCATGACTGGTAAGTGGTAACTGGCATCTGTGGTGGTGGTAGTGGCAGCGGTGGTGGTAATAGTGGCAGGGGTGATGATGGTTGTAGTGGTGATAGTAGCAGTGGTGGTGGTGATAGTGGCAGTGGTGATGATGATGTCAGTGGTGGAGATGATGGCAGTGGTGGTGATAGTGGTGGTAATGCCAGTGAAAGGTGGTGATAGGCGAGGGTGGCAGTGGCGGTCATGGAGGCATGAGCCGACCCCCAACTCGTCTATGACCTTCCCCGAACAACCACGCGTCACCCTGCAAAGTTTGGTGAGGCTATCCACAAGCGTCTGTTTACAGTGTATTGAAGATAGTTACAGCGAAAGGGAATCAACAGAGAGGATGGTATGTGTAAAGGGGAGACCCAAGCACCGTGGGGTACCATATCTAGTACAGTATATAGTAAATCAATGCAGGTGAGGAGTTTTGTATGCATGTGCGCGCGCACAGTCCCTGGTGCCTGCTGTTTTGAATCCTGTCCACGTAAGCAACTTCAAGCACGGTTCACTGTCAGCCTCGCGCGCTATTTTCGTCTGGGGCCAACTTCACAAAAGCACTTACGCAAGCACTCACGAACCATCTTTTCTCGATCTTTGGCGGCTTTGTTTACAACTATTAAACAGTTAATGAGCTCCGAAACACCAGGAGGCTGTTTATAACAATAACAACAGTTGATTGAGAAGTTTTCATGCTTGTAAACTGTTTAATAAATGTAACCGAAGTCGTCAAAGAATGAGGAAAGATGTACACGTTCGTAAGTGCTTGCGTAACTGCTTTCGTGAATCTGGCCTGGCAGTGCATGCTGGGGAGTTGTGGTTAATGTGTAGGGTGTTGCCCTGGAGTGTTGGAGTTAGTGTGTAGCCCTATAGTGTTGTGGTTAGTGTACTCACCTAGTTGTACTCGCGGGGGGTTGAGCTCTGACTCTTTGGACCCGTGTGGGGGTGGAGTGATGTGAGGGTGGTTGAAAGCAGTAGTGTCTGGATTAGAACCACTTTCTGCCCAAAACGCTGCGCGTACTAGTGACTTTACAAGATTGTAAATACTATGCTATGTATTCTCTCTAACCCAATGTACCTTCTTGTATATAAATAAATAAAATAAAATAAAAACTAACTGCGGAAGCATATAAAGTGTGTCTCAAACATGTTCCCTTGAGGAAAGTCAGAAATAGGAACATAGAAAACGCAGATACTGCAAATGAAGGGAAAAATAACAAATGCTTAAGCAGACACGACTATCCCCACACAGAAGGAACGATTTGAACAAGAAGATTGAAGAAATAGAACAGAGACTGAAGCAATCATATGAGATTGAAGAAATGCAATCAGGGCAGAATGTAGTCCAAGATATAAAGAAAACCCCAAAACATTTCTTCACATATGTGACATCTAAATCAAGAACCACTGCCAGTATTGGACCTATTCGTACAAGTGAAGGTTCGTACACTGAGGATGACAAAGAAATTATTGAAGTCCTAAAAAAGCAGTATGAGGACATGTTTAGCACCCCAATAAACAACATGAAAGTGGAAGATCCGGACAACTTCTTTATGCGTGATATCCAAAGCACTGAAAATTTAACTGATATCAACACAAGCGTGGCAGATTTTGAAAGAGAAATTGACAACATGCCCATGCACTCAGCCCCGGGTCCAGAGTCGTGGTATTCAATATTTATAAAGAAATGCAAAGTGCCAGTAGCACAGGCGCTCAGTATAGTGTGGAGGAAGAGCTTGGACACATGGGAGATACCAGATGCGCTTAAATCAGCAGACATAGCCCCTCTACACAACGGAGGGAGCAAAGCATTGGCTAAGAATTACAGACCAGTTGCACTAACGTCCCACATAATAAAAGTATTTGAGAGAGTGATCAGGAGTCAGGTCACTAATTTCATGGACACCAATGACCTCCACAACCCAGGCCAACATGGATTTAGAGCAGGAAGATCATACCTCACAGCTGCTCGACCACAATGACAAAGTCACTGAGGCATTAGAGATAAAACAGAATTCAGATGTGAAAAACAAAATGGACTTGGCAAAGGCATTTGATTAATGTGATCATGGAATGAAAGCCCACAAAATGAGGTCAATTGGAATAACAGGTAAAGTAGGGCGATGGATATTCAATTTTTTGTCAAACAGAAAGCAAAGAGTAACAATTAATCAAATCAAATGAGTCCAAGCTCAGTTAAAGGCTCTGTACCTCAGGGTACAGTCCTTGCACCACTGCTTTTCCTTATTCTCATATCAGATATAGACAATACAAATCACAGCTTCGTGTAACTTTTGCATGACAAAAAAAACATGATGAAAATTACTTCTGTTGAAGGCATTGAAAAACTACAAGCAAATATTAATAAATTTTCGACTGGGCAGGAGAAAATAACATGTTTAAAAAATTATAAACTCCATGTACTGTACTTAAGTACGGTAAAACCTTAATACCTTAATACCAGTTGCCTCGTTTGTCCTAATGAGTTGTGTGTACAGGCGAGGAGTCACAATAACGTGGCTGAAGTATGTTGACCAGACCACACACTGGAAAGTGAAGGGACGACGACGTTTCGGTCCGTCCAGGACCATTCTCAAGTCGATTGTGTGTCTTGTAACTGAGAGCGTGTTGTGTGTGTGGTGGTTCTTGCACTGTGTGACATAGACCCTTGTCTGATCTGGTTGTAGCTGGGCAGCTTGAACTACTTCACTACAATATATGGGGTTCTGTTCTTGTGTGTAGGGCGTGTTGCACTTTACCCTTATGTATCTCGACCTGTGTGAGGCCAAGCTTGGCGGCGGCCAGTCTCCTGCTTGACCCCTTTGTGCCGCTGTGCGGTGTTTACCGGTGTTTCTTCTGCCCTGTTTTTCTGCTGTTTGCCGTTGTCATGTCATTTGTGGGTTACAATCTGTTACTATTTGTTGATGTTCCGTTGGTGGTCTGGTATGTCTTGTGTAATACTGTTGTGGCTCTATTTCTCTCTGTTGTGAAATTCTATCTCTCTGTTGTGGCTTGTAATACTGTTGATGCTGGTCATTTGGTCCAGCTTTGTGTATTGGTAGTGTTGTGGCACCGTGTTATGATGAGTGTTACTCAGGTCAGTGCCATCTGAGGCTCCTCAGATGCAGCACCAGCGGTGGCCCTCAGTGACCTGAGCGGTGCATAGTAAACACACCCTTCTGCACCCGTCCTCTAGAGCCAGGATTTGGTGAATTGGGATTCTGAGACAATAGGGTGAGCATGGCCACGTCCCAGCACTCATTACTGTTTTTTATCGCCAAACAAAATATTTGTGTAAGCGTCATTTGACGTGGCGCAGTTCTGGGACTAGCAGCCACTGGTTCTGACTGGCCAACACCGCAGCCCGCGCGGACGTCATCAAGAATTTGCCCGCCTTTTGGCCTCCACCGCCAGAGTCGACCGGAATTGACCAGACTGACATGGTATGCAGCAGTCTTGTCAGGAACCATGAGCCTGAGGGCCTCTCCATTTTGACTTATTTGGCTTACTGGTGAGAGGGTGGTAGAAGGACTATAGAAGCAGTGGCTTCACTAACTGGACTCCAGTGTTCTTAGCTAAATAAGTTACAATATACACTTGGCACCGGGGTCAGATTTATTGAGTTTATTGTTTATAAAGAAGTACAAAATAGGGTGAGCATGGGTACTTGGTATAATGTAGTGGACTAGGCTTGAGCCAGTGGACATCGCCACACTACACAAGGGAGGTAGTAAAGCACTGACAAAAACAGCAGACAGCTCGTTATTCTATATATTATATATATATATATATATATATATATATATATATATATATATATATATATATATATATATATATATATATATATATATACACAAGAAGGTACATTGGGATTGTGAGGATACATAATATGGTAATTACAATCTTGTATAGCCACTAGTACGCGCAGCGTTTCGGGCAGGTCGTACTGACCATCGTACCAGCAGGTCGTACTGACATCGCACATCATTAAGTGTTTAGAGGGGTGCCAAGAAGCCAACTTACCAGGTATATTGAAAAGAATGAGCTACACAACCAACTGGTTGGTCATCATAACATTATATAGGGACATTAGACGCAAACCAAAATGGAGGTGTAGTTTACATAGATATTGCAAAGGCATTTGATAAATGTGACCATGGAGTTAAAGTCTGGGAAATGAATGTCAAGGGAATAAACAGATAAAGTAGTTAGGGAGAGCGAGGTGGATTTTCAGTGTTCTGACCAACAGATTACAAACAGTAAACAAAATGCTGCTAAGAGTACGGTGCAAAGCTGCGTCCCACAAGGTACGGTCCTCGCGTGGCTATCCACCCGTTGTTGTTGTTATAGATTCAGCTACTGGGAACAAAAAGTTCCAAGTCGCATGGGCTATGGTGAGCCCGTACAGGAGCGGGGCTTACCTGGTACAGGAGTGGTGCTGTAACTGCTACCCATCCTCAGCCTTCTGAAGACATACAAGCCACAGTCTCGCCTCACCCCTTGTGACTGCAAAATAACCATCGCTGCTTCAGGGGAGATGCAGAAAAACTACGATCTGATATTAACAAGGTCTTCCAATGGGCTGCGGGAAATAATAGTGACAAACACTGATTAATTCAGGACGAAAAATGAAAACAAATGGAATTGAGGATACAAGACAGATACCATTACATAAAGAAGCAAGTGAGTGGCCTTGGAATAATACTAATGGTAGACGTCCTAACGTGTAGAGATGACAATACAGCAAACATAGCAAGAGTGAGGACAATGCTAGGGTGGATAATAACATTGTGAACAATGGCTGTCACAACAATAGTGGCACTCTTTATAGCATTGGTGCCATATCTCGCATGGAGTACTGCTCAGTCCTCGCCACCCTCCCTTCCACATATCCTTCACCACATACATTGAATGAAACTTTCCATCTGCAGCCACTGAGCCAAACTGTACTCCTTGGAGCCAAGATGAAACATATATCAAAATACCTGTGGACGCCACCGAGGGGTGAGGCCGCACAATACAACAACACACTGGAGCCACAGGTACATGGTAGCAAGTGTAAAGCACATCCAAGATAATGTCTGGGCGCCATAAACACATTTACACCACAGTGTGTGTAAATCATGACAATTGAGACATGAGGCGTACACCAGAGTGTGAACACCAAACACACTGGTGTACGCCTCATGTTCATCAACGTTTTAATCCAGTAAATGTATATTAATATTTAAAATATGGGAATTGTGTGTATTTACTATTTATATCTACAGAATCGAGCTATAAGCTCTTGGACCCGCCTATTTAACCAATCTATTTCCCCCTATTATATCTACTATATATATTTCTCTCTAAAACAGAAGGTAGTATTGTCAGCAAATAGTATAGGCTTAAGAATGTTAGAAACATTTGGCAAATCATTGATGTATATAAGAAATAGGAGAGGTCCCAAGATGCTGCCCTGTGGCACCCCTACTGTCAAAGGTAGAGTGGGGGAGGTTATGCTCATTGATGTTAAGCTAAATTGTGTTAAGATGGCTAGTCACGCGATTTGCCGTATTTTTCAATGGGGGGATCAGCCAGTCCACCCACAGGGTGAGGGAGTCTACCCACAGGGTGAGGGAGTCTACCCACAGGGTGAGGGAGTCTACCCACAGGGTGAGGGAGTCTACCCACGGGGTGAGGGAGTCTACCCACAGGGTGAGGGAGTCTACCCACGGGGTGAGGGAGTCTACCCACAGGGTGAGGGAGTCTACCCACAGGGTGAGGGAGTCTACCCACAGGGTGAGGGAGTCTTACCCACAGGGTGAGGGAGTCTACCCACAGGGTGAGGGAGTCTACCCACAGGGTGAGGGAGTTTACCCACAGGGTGAGGGAGTCAATCAACAGGGCGAGGTGCAGGGAAGAGGGGGCGGGGATGTCTCACCGCAGTAAACTGGAATGGCCTAACCAGTTGTGTACTCTCCACACACAACAATGGGCTGGATTGAACTGGGTCGGGTGGATGGGAGAATACCGTGAAGGTGATTATGAAGAAGCAACCACTACTGGATATAATAACGTACAAGGTACACACAACACAATGGCTCCTGCCGCCTGTTTGTCCCAGTCATCGCCACTTTCATCTTGGATTTACAAACACACACACAGTGTGTGTGTGTTTGTAAACCACGAAGAAATTAACACGTGATGAATAATGTAACAATGTATGACCATGAAGGGGAATAACACAGGAAATTCCTTAAATACTTTCTTATTATTCAATACATCTTCACAAGGACCATTACAAAAGTAGTCCAGCATGTTCAGATTGCATATATGTCTTTAAGACAAATAGGGGAACCTTCGACAAGCCGCAGGGTTCCTCGTCGAGGCCACTTGGGTTAGTGGCCCTCAGGTAAATCTGGTAAATTTCATTATAGAGAGAAAAATATACTAGGCATTTCTTGAATGCGCATCTCAAATTCAAGGTTAAATAATTATTTAATCTCACTCGACTTCGAGTCCAAACATGTTATATTTCAATTCTCCAAATCTTCAATATTTTCAGCCAGTGGCAAGAAAAAGCTATGCTTTTAAATTTATGCGGAAAGCCAAAAAACAAGATGGTAGAGAATGGCTGGAGCAAACACATGCACGAGCATGCAGCTGGCAGAGGTGGTGTTAGAAAGTTGAGGAAGGCACAGAGGGCAGGCAAGTAGTGACGTAGTGATCACGTGTGAGCTGGAAGCACGAACTGTTTGTTATATTGCCCAAGGCTCCCTCAGTGTTGGACCGTCGCTGCTGGAGAGCGAAGGTTTTGTTCTTGCTGGTAACACTTGGCGGTCTTGCTGAGCTGCGGGTATCACAGTCCGGGGAAGACCACACGCTCTCAGGAGTGAACCTGCTCGTTGTCCATTGTGTGAGTAAGTATGCTTAAGACTGCTCAACCTCTCTCTTGTCCCAGAGACTGTTGGGCCTCTTGTTCCAGTGACTGTTGGACCTCTTGTTCCAGTGACTGTTGGGCCTCTTGTTCCAGTGACTGTTGGGCCTCTTGTTCCAGTGACTGTTGGGCCTCTTGTTCCAGAGACTGTTGAACCTCTTGTTCCAGAGACTGTTGGACCTCTTGTTCCAGTGACTGTTGAACCTCTAGTTCCAGAGACTGTTGGACCTCTTGTTCCAGTGACTGTTGGGCCTCTAGTTCCAGAGACTGTTGGGCCTCTTGTTCCAGTGACTGTTGAACCTCTAGTTCCAGAGAATTGCTGTACTGTGCGCTGTTATTCCTGATGACAGATATAATGCTGTGTTGTTCCTCCTTACGGCAGAACTGGACGAGAACACTGTTCTCAGTGTCATGTCATCACTCCTGGACACCACAAGCAGCATGGAGTCTACCTCGGTGAAAGACCAGAACAAATAATAAGGCTACGAGGGTAAAAAGTCTCACCTGGTAGCCCTACGGAAGTAAAACAATTGGAAATCAGCCCCAGGTGAGCCCCCAGGTAGTGTAGCTCCAGCTACAAGCAACAATGAACCCTTTACGCCATAGCCTCCGTGGGGGTTGCTGGCCTCGAGTGAGTGACCAAGTCTTAGTGGGGATGTTGCTCTGTACCTGTCATCTTGTGTGGGGTCGTGGCGGGAACCTCCCACACATCCAGTGTGCCTCGTGCACTATGGACCTGCATCCAAATACCGCATCACCCCAGGGGCCTGTATCCGGTTATAATGTGTCACCCTATTGGCTTGCATCCAACTAGCACGGGCGGGAAACCTACGGCCATTTATTGTACTCGGTGCCGCCTTCCAATTAGGTTAAATTGATGAAAGTTAATCTGTAAGATTTTAAGACATTTGAATGTACACAGCGCATCGTGTGATGTGCGGCCTCGTTCAGTTTTCGGTAAATAAAGTATGGTTTTAATATGACAAAAGGTCCCATAGGCTACAGGAAAGGCCCCGCCACCATAGGCTACAGGGAAGGACCCACCACCATAGGCTACAGGGAAGGAGCCGCCACCATAGGCTACAGGGAAGGAGCCGCCACCATAGGCTACAGGGAAGGACCCACCACCATAGGCTACAGGGAAGGAGCCACCACCATAGGCTACAGGGAAGGACCCGCCACCATAGGCTACAGGGAAGGACCCGCCACCATAGGCTACAGAAAAGGCCCCGCCACCATAGGCTACAGGGAAGGACCCGCCACCATAGGCTACAGGGAAGGACCCGCCACCATAGGCTACAGGGAAGGACCCGCCACCATAGGCTACAGGGAAGGACCCGCCACCATAGGCTACAGGGAAGGACCCGCCACCATAGGCTACAGGGAAGGACCCGCCACCATAGGCTACAGGGAAGGACCCGCCACCATAGGCTACAGGGAAGGACCCGCCACCATAGGCTACAGGGAAGGACCCGCCACCATCTCTACACTGTCTCAACACTATTGACAGTAACTTGTATTGATTTTATTACTACTTTGATGTTCACATCAATTTTATTCCTCAACATGAATGTAAATAATTTTGTCTTATAAAGTGGGCGTTATATGTTGGTCCAAGACTGTGATATAGAGCTGCTATGTGGAATTGTTAATGAGTGTATATAACTTTAGATACTAAATGCTGTAAGCATTTGCTCCTGGCAGGCTTTAACTTACCTGTCTGTTCATCAGTACCACGACAGCTTCTATGTCCTCTTCCTCACATCATTCCTTCCTGCGTCATGCTCATTCACAGCTTAAGTTTGAGCAATTTTGGAAAGTGTAAGGTTGCCTTTGCTCTCCAAGCCTTAGTGTGGTAGGTTGTGACCCCTGGTGGCATGACCTGGTGTTCTTGGTGACTTCACTACTTGCGGTCACCACAACACCTCATCAAGTACGTACAGCAAGTATTGAGAGAACCTACACACATGGACTCATGTGCCCAAATAAAACCCACGTTTTTGTACTAAATAAATTTTGTAGAGAAACAGAAAGAAGTGAGCAATCAAACCTAAAGTTTCCTAAGCTTAGTATAACACATATGTACTAAATTAGGCCTAAAAAGGTGTATGTTAGACCTAGGATTGCTTATTTAGGCCTAGGAGAGATAGTTATATATATATATTTTTTGTTTTGAGATATATACAAGAGTTGTTACATATATTTACTATTTCAGTTTTGGTATACCATTTGTAGTACTCCAGTGGTACGAAATGTGAATTTTTGAGTACAACAGTCCATTGTTATATGCTGCAGCAATACTTGCTATAAAACTGTCATATGTGGAGGATAAGCTGGTTAATCCCGCCCTACCTGGCATCCTTTTACTATAAGACAGGACCAAAACGCTGCAGCAAGGTGATGGGAGACCTCCGGCTCATCACAAAGTGTGGGGTCAGTACATGCTGGAAAAATGTTATCATTCATCTCTCTCCCAACAGCCAGTACGCCGGCAGCCAGTAAAGCAACCCAAAAGACACCAGGCGCCATGTTGGACGACCTACCCAAGAGAAGCAGCAACTTCATCCGGGTAAGTATAGTGGAGCAGCAGCAGCAGCCGCCGAAGCTGCCGCTGCTTCGGCGGCAGCCGAAGGCGCATCATTTCTCTCTGTAGTACTCACTCGTGTCAGGATTGTTCTTATGCACTGTGCGTGACCCATTCTCAGGTCTCTTTTTTTGCATTTCTCGTTTGCTTTTCTTTGCTGACTCTCTAACCCTCCTTAGACATATTGTGTGTAATAAATATTGCATGGTAGTGGCCTTATAGGGAGGACGAGGTGTCTTCTGGACAGGATATGAGATGTCAGGAATGCTGCTGGACAGGCGACGAGTGCTGATGTGTGCTAATGCCTCCAGCACTGCTGCACGGGCAACCACAATATATAAGAGTAAGGGCTCGAGATGAAATCAGTAAGACAGCAGTCACAAGAAGGAACAGTCTGAGATATATCAGTCCCAGACAGGAGTCACAGCTGCCACAGTCCCAGACAGGAGTCACAGCTGCCACAGTCCCAGACAGGAGTCACAGCTGCCACAGTCCCAGACAGGAGTCACAGCTGCCACAGTCCCAGACAGGAGTCACAGCTGCCACAGTCCCAGACAGGAGTCACAGCTGCCACAGTCCCAGACAGGAGTCACAGCTGCCACAGTCCCAGACAGGAGTCACAGCTGCCACAGTCCCAGACAGGAGTCACAGCTGCCACAGTCCCAGACAGGAGTCACAGCTGCCACAGTCCCAGACAGGAGTCACAGCTGCCACAGTCCCAGACAGGAGTCACAGCTGCCACAGTCCCAGACAGGAGTCACAGCTGCCACAGTCCCAGACAGGAGTCACAGCTGCCACAGTCCCAGACAGGAGTCACAGCTGCCACAGTCCCAGACAGGAGTCACAGCTGCCACAGTCCCAGACAGGAGTCACAGCTGCCACAGTCCCAGACAGGAGTCACAGCTGCCACAGTCCCAGACAGGAGTCACAGCTGCCACAGTCCCAGACAGGAGTCACAGCTGCCACAGTCCCAGACAGGAGTCACAGCTGCCACAGTCCCAGACAGGAGTCACAGCTGCCACAGTCCCAGACAGGAGTCACAGCTGCCACCGTCCCAGTCAGATGCTGCCGACTAAGTACCAGCTTTAGAGGTCCAAGGCCGTCACAGCTGGGAGGCTGATTCCCAGAGAGATGGGGGCGCAGGAGTATGGAAAGGTCATCAGAGCGTCGAGGCCGGTAAGCAATGATGTGTTGGCTGCGTTGGGTGTTTGAACCATCTGGAGTGACTGCTGCTGCACCCAAGGTGTGGGTGTGTGTATGAGCAGTGTGCTTGTCTAACACTGACTACGGGGAAGAGAGGTCTAGCTCTTTATACCCTATCTTCTAGCCTCGTTGTACCTGTTTCGTTATAATTTATCTTTCCAAACGTTTACATTTGTTGTCGCATTTGGTCTTGTGGATACATGTGGCTTCCTTGCATTTCTTTTACTCATTTGTGTTCAGTCTTTCACCATGTGGTGTGGTAACGCTATGTAAGGTAGTCAGATTTGACGGGATGCTGAATGGCATTCAAAGACCCTCAAATCTGGCTACCTTACTGTCATTTATTGAAAATATTTATATTTTCAATAAATGACAGTCGAGATAATTCCTGAATTTACCTGAGGACCACAACTACCGGATTGTTGTTGTTGATTGTTGCTACCGGAGGCGGCTAGTTTATTGTGCACCTCATACTCATCCTGTGAGCGGTAGCGCAAAAAGTATTACAGAGGGCATAAAAGGTCTTTATCAGACCTCAACGGAGATTAATCACAGTATGTCCGTGGCTTTCCTGAGAGACTCCTGCTGGAGTAGTTGCTGGGGATGGGATAGTTGCTGTCCGTTAAAAAAAGTTATCTTGATAGGCCGAGTTAATGTTGGTCGGGTCTGAGTCTTGGTTATTAACCTCTAGTGGCTCACCTAATGAAAACATTTGAGGAAGCTTTGTTATTGGAAATGGTGGAGTTACTACAGTGGTTGACAGGTGCTATGTGAGGAGCAGTGTCTGGTATGTCACTACAAGTTCATCATTTGGTTGATAAAACACTGTCATGTGGGTATTACCTACCCTTTGTTGGTTTTGGGAATCAGTGTCTCAGAGGCCTGGTATCTGACCACAGTTGGTTTGGTCAACGAGGCTGTCAGACGTGGCTGCTCGCAGTCTGACATATGAATCATTGCCCGATTGATCAGATATCCTTTAGAGGTGTTTAACAAGTTCTCTTTTGAGAACTTTTTAAACAAGTCGGCTAGTCATACTCCCTATGTCTTCAGGAAGTGTTGAAAAGTCTTGGAGCCTTGATGTTGTGAAGTTATTTATATCTTACTTGACTCTCTGATATTTTCCCAAAGTGTAACAAAATATGTCTCTCGCCTGTGCTCTAGATAATACAAATATAAACCCTGCTTATATAGAAATGCTTATATACATAATCAGTCCCAATTATTTACATGTTTTATTGAATGGATTCTGGTAGCAAAAAATATCTGCATGTTTTCAAGTCCTTGAGTTTTGAATGGGGTTGTTAGTGAGCCACAATATTCCACCCTAAAGACTGGCAATGTCTTTAGAAATATGTCATCATTGGTCTGGAATCTTTTGTTTGAAAAGTTCTTGTTATCCTAATTGTTATTTTTCTTACAATTGTTACGCCTACTTTAATATGTTCTTTAAGAACACGGTTTTCTGGTGTCATTACTCCCAGATCTTCTGAAATTGAATTTTCTTTGTTTCCTGTTCTGTAGCTCATTTACGAGTAATATAACATTTATATTACTCCTAAATAACACTGTCATCTAAGAGTAATACAAGCCTAGGATTATCACATTTACTTTGCAATTATTGTGTGATGACTATGAAGGTTGGTATTATTATACAAACAATTCCGACAGAGAGAAGTTCGACGGACCTTCAGGAAAGACACATTGTTCAAGAGGTTACCGATCACATCATGGCTTCCCAAGTACAACCTGGAATGTTTAGAGGGCGACCTGATGGCTGGCTGTGCTGTGGGCCTCACAGTGGTGCCACAGAGCATGGCCTATGCTGGTGTTGCTGGCCTCCCTCCTAATGTAAGTTCATTATGTAGCCTATGGTAAAACACCTGCAAAATCTCCATTGTTTCATGTATCGTTAACAGGATCAAATGCATGAACTTTTATATACATAAAATTATTATAAAGCAGTAGATGTAAATGTCACTCATTATGTCCGTTAAAAACAAGTGGGTCTGGCCACTACCTGGTTGGGACCACCTGGACAGCTGTTAGGTGACATGGGAGTGTGGGGGGGGGGGATCTTAATAAGCCTTACAAGCTTCCTGTCCCCGACAATAGGAAAACAAATTATATTTGTTTATTTTACCATTGACCTGGTCAGAAATACAATCCCCAAACAATATTCTTTTCGCATACCCGCATCAGCTTGGTATATGTTCTACAAGTTGTTTCATAGAGCATATATAATAAATTGATAAGCATCTAGCATTTAAGTCCAGTAATTCCTGCAACCACCCTTATTATGAAGAAAATTATGGGATACATAACCACTGTTGGCACAAATCAATGTCACCTCGTATAGAAGCCCACATAAAGTCACTAAAGTGCAGCTCATTGCTTGACACAAAAAGGATTATCTTCAAGCAACTCCTCCCACCCGACTCTAGTCTCAACACAGCCTAACCTTCATCAGGTAATTAAGGATGGAGGATTATACACTTACATGGACAGGAAATCCTTAACTGACCTTTTGGGAGGTTGTATTTAGGTAGAGGCCATGGCCACATGCTTAGATGCAGGTAGTGGCCAGACTCGCTGGTAGTTTCCCAAAGTTACAAAATAAACCATCGTCTGACACCGCACTACGTCCATGGTCTCTTCCTCTTACCCCGTCAATGTTTTTATATTGACTTTCCCCACTCACTATAGGTTTTAAGCATCCCTCCAATCCCACTACATTTCTAACCGATCATCTATCCCCCCTCAGTATGGCCTCTACTCCTCCTTCGTGGGGTGCTTCGTGTACATGATTTTTGGCACCTGCATGGAGATCTGCATTGGACCCACAGCTATCATGGCTCTTCTCACATACGAGTATTCCAGGAATGGTGTCCCAGACTACGCTGTGTTGCTCTGCTTCCTCAGTGGTGTCATAACTCTTGCTGCAGGAATTTGTAACATGGGTATGCCATTTAACAGTTCTGTTTCTCCGTTCAGGAAAATAATTAGTTGTAAATGTATAGAATGAAATTGGACTTTAAAATTTTAAAATATATCATAAATGTTACATTCAAACTGCAACACCACTCTTGATCTAACACATAGTCCTCATTATTACTTAAAATATGTCATTTCTGTATTGGAGTGCTTCTCCATATTTCTCCTTCCTGTTTCCTTGGTAACTTTCCTTTTAAACTAATACAAACTCTGCATACTGAAGTGTTCACTAGCGTACTTGCCTTACAAGTTTACTGAAGACGAGATGAGTACAGTTGGTTTTGTTCTCGACTCACAATTGGAAGTTCCAGGTTTGAATTCCATTCGAGACAGATTAAATGGTTGAGCACGTTTCCTGTCACCTAATGCATCTCTTCACCTAGCAGTAAATATATTACATGCTGGATAGGTTAATGGTGACATAGAAGGATAGAGCATGTTTGGTTAATGGTGGCATAGAAGGTATTGAACATGATTGGTTAATGGTGACATAGAAGAAATAACTTGGAAAAAAATTTCCTCCTTCTTGGAGGATATTCTCTTGAGAGCAATCCCCCCTAATAGGGAAGTACCTTGGGAAAGATGCATCAGATTTATTGTTACATAGATATATTGTAGCCTAGATTATTTACTTTGCCAATATACTGTACTGTATATTGCTCTTAAGCTAATAAACAATATAAGCTTCAGTTTAAGGTCATATAACTTATCTACTTTTATCTTGGGACAGATTTATCAACTAAGCACTTCTACTTGGATACTTCCTCATCCTACCTCAATGACTGACCAATATCCGGTACACGCAAGGAACATGGACACTAATTCAAGTGGCCAGTTCAAGTACCAAGCTTATGCCATAGCATATATATTGTTGCAGTTTGACTGACTTTTATAGGTATGAGATCATTCTCCTAAAATCTAACCCTTTTTACAGTTTCCTCAAACCCCAAAAGTAAGAAGGATATGTTTTAAGGCTTTATTTCATACAATATGCATTCTTAAAATAACTAAAATAATGTTTCTTTTATTTTTAGGGTTTCTTGTCAACTTCATATCAAGGCCAGTGATATGTGGATTTACCTCTGCGGCAGCCATCACCGTTGCTTCCACCCAACTCAAGGGCTTGTTTGGCTTGTCATTTTCAAGTCAAGGAATTGTGCAAACGTATATGAAGCTTTTTCAAAACATTGGAAAGACAAGATGGCAGGATTTGACTCTTGGACTCTCTTGTATGGTCATTTTGCTTCTCATGAGGGTAATATGCTTTTCCTTTACAAATGGTTTATACAGTAAATAATTTTACATACATAACTTGGCATTAGTTAAACCAAACACTGGCAAAACAACAGGGGCCAGATTCACGAACCAGTTACACAAGCACTTATGAACCTGTACATCTTTTCTCAATCTTTGGCGGCTTTGTTTACAATTATTAAACAGTTAATGAGCTCCGAAACACTAGGAGGCTGTTTATAACAATAACAAAAGTTGATTCGGAGGTTTCATGCTTGTAAACTGTTTAATAAATGTAACCAAAGCCGTCAAAGATTGAGGAAAGATGTACACGTTCGTTAGTACTTGCATAACTGCTTCATGAATCTGGGTCCTGGTCAATTATTTTGCACAGCAAGAGTTGCCACAGGAAACTGTTTTCCATTGTGGTATCATGTTAAATGGGTAAAAAATATAGAAGGGGAGCTTATAATAATTAATAAAATTGGGTATAAGAGTGAGAGTTCCTAAAGGAAAAGTTTTAAAAAAGTATAGAAATGGGAGTCGATAGATATATGGGAATATGCATTCTTAGCAGTGTAAGGTATGAGAATTTGAGTTCTTAAAGGGAAAGGTGTATCAATAGGAAGGGAGATCCTAATGGTGAAGTATAAATAGAGGTAATTTATTGATGGGGAAAATTATAGACAAGAGTAATTCCTAATGGTGGAAAAAAATATGCATAAGAATTGCTAATGGGGAACATTTTGATATATGAAGAATCATTTCTAAAAGGAAACAGTAAAGCGAAGAAGAAGAGTTTGCAATAGAAAAAAGGTATGGATAGGAAGTAGTAGGTAATGGGGCAAAAGTATTAACAATATAAATACTGTACAGTACTGGTATGCTTTTTTCATTAAAACACAAATGACCACTAGTGGTTTAGCAGATTTAGATAAAAAAAAAAGGTAACACATTTAGACTAATAAAATTCGTCTTTTACTTTCAGAAAATGAAAGATTTGAAAGCTGTGAAAGTTCAGACCAGTGACGATTTGGGAACAAGAATTTTTAAAAAACTTATATTTTTAACATCAGTTGGCCGCAATGCCATTGTTGTTATTATGGCTCTATTAATCGCCTACACTCTTGACGATGATCAGCCCTTCATAATTACAGGTATTATACAGGACCAGTTATTAAGTATCTTTCAGGCAGAGCTTCCTCAGTAGCTACTGATCTTGCATCCTAAAAGCAACCAAGCCATGGGGTACACACTAGGTCCCTATGACCCATGATCTCCCGGGGTCCAGGGCTGCCTTCTGTACTGCCTGGCTCCTCTCGAGTCATATTTCTTCCATGGTTTTCTACCGTGCCTGTCAATGGAAAGCGAGTGTAGCTTTGTGTGTTAATTCTAGCCTTGTCAGGGTTATCTTCCCTGGTGGTGAACTACAGCTGTCATGTCATGTCTGGTTTGTGGTGTTGTTATACATGTAGTCCTCAACTGTTCCTGGTATGAGAGTTAACTTAGGTCTTGGCTGATTTTTGTTGATCTGCATTGTATATTCTCCAAAGCAGACATGTCCTTCCAATACAATACAGTACTGTATAGTGACAGGCCACAGTGTGAACATGTATGGCCAGATGTATAGTGACAGGCTGCAGTGTGAACATGTATGGTCACATATATAGTGACAGGCCACAGTATGAACATGAGATATATAGTGACAGGCTGCAGTGTGAAAGTGCTAACATTGCCAAGTTGGTCCAGATATTCTTCCACATTCAGAATTTATAAAAATTCTGGTCTTTGCTTTTGGATTTTTATCAGTTATTCTGATTATCAACATCTGAAAATATTTTGCTAAGTTTCCACTATTTTGAGTTCCAAAATGTTTAGACCTCACTTTGTACATATTAAGTACTTTTAATTGGTGTAATTTGTTAAAAATATAATTTGAACTTTTTTGTCCTAATCTGGACAAAATCTAAATATTATATTTTCTTTTCTAGGAGAGGTGAAACCTGGCTTACCAGCATTCAGGCCACCACCATTTTCTACAGTTATCAATGGCACTAATTTCACTTTTATTGACATGGTAACAGACATTGGATCTGGTATTGTTGTTGTCCCTATTTTATCCATCTTGGGATCTGTTGCTATTGCTAGTGCCTTTTCTGCTGGGAAGATGGTTGATGCCAAGCAGGTGAGTTGTGCTCTGTTTAGTCTGATCTTTGTGTATTTCAGTTCCCTTGTCATCTTAACCTTGAAGTACTATCTTCATATTTCCTGTGTTTATGTACTGATAACGTTGACACTGGATAGGTTACTTATGCCAGCAGAATGGACTGAAGATAATGATACCCATATCATATACCCATATCCCTGTTGTGTAATACCTGCACTGCTCTAAAACTCACTAATCTTTCTCCAGGAAATGTTTGCTTTAGGATTTTGCAATCTCCTTGGGTCCTTTGTTCAATCAATGCCAATAACTGGATCATTCTCCCGAACTGCTGTCAATGCTAACAGTGGAGTGAAGACTACAGCAGGAGGCATCATCACCGGTGTGCTCGTCATGCTGGCCCTGTCTTTCCTTACGTCACACTTCAAGTTGGTATTCACTGGAGTTTATTATTCTATTAGATATCCCAGTCAGGGAAACTACAGTATATTAACAGAGTAATATACTGTAGTTCCAGGGATGGAAAAGCATGTTGCTGCACTATTATACAAGATGGCTAATTCACCAGAACGCTGGTTCAAATCCTCACACTGCTCCAGCTCATTTTCTTGCCGATATTTCACTCCATTGTGTTTTGTGTGTTGTGAATACACATGAAGTTGGTAGTTGTGGGCAGCACAATTATCCACACTCTAGTGCAGTGCTCTCCCTCTTACAGGTACATTCCAAAGGCGTCACTTGCGGCTGTCATCATCTGTGCTGTGATATTCATGATAGAGTACGAGATGATCATTCCAGTATGGAAAGCCAGACGCTTAGACCAGCTGCCTCTGTGGGGAACATTCATCACTTGTCTGTTTTGGAAGTTGGAATATGGCATCCTTGTTGGAGTGACTATTAATTTGTCTATTTATCTCTATGGAACGGCAAGACCAAAAGTTAATATAAACGTCGTCAAGAAACAGGTTATTCCTTTGGTTTTTATTATTATTATTAAGCTTCGTAAAAAATTATTCGTGTGTAAATTTGTTAAAAGTTTTGCTTTCCTGTTAGACTTACCTAGGTGCTTCCAGACCAACAGCTGATCTTTCTAAAGGTGCAGCTCTCAACAGTCAACTAACTTCCAGGTACCTATTTACTGCTATAAAGGAAAAAAGAGGCATCAGGTGCAAGAAGACATGCCTAGATGTCTCATCCTGCCCAGGATTCAAATTTAGGACTAATAAAAGTAATTGTAAACAGAAGAGGAAATAGTGTAAAATTAAAAGTAAATAGAGAAGTGTTAGAAATAGTTACTCAAATTAAATACCAGGGATCTGTTATTGAGGAAAGAGAGGACTGGAAACTATGGCAGAACTGGCCACATAGGAGCCAGTAGAAGAAAGAGGCTTGCCAAGGGCTACAATCCAGGAAATACAGGAAGCAGCAGCTGGACCTTAGGAAAAGGGCAATACAGTGAGCCAACCTTCCCTAGGCCAGACAAAATGCACCCTCTATGAACTCTAACCAATCCAAATATGGTGCCCCATAGACCATAGAGCTGCCAAAACCATGCAAAGGCAAACAAGCCCACCCAAGAATGGCCAAAAGACCCACAAAGCCAAGGAAGTTGTCTCATCTGCCATCAAAATGGGCAGAAAAAAAGAGAGACTAATTATAAGAAAGTCAAACACACCATGGAATGAATCAGTGCTGAGAAATAAAGTCTGAGAACCTAAACGAAGGTTACCCTCATAAGCTGGCATCACAGGGAAAGGAGACAGTGAACCAAGCCCTCTGAATGGGTAGAGAATGAGATGCCAAGAAAACCGACGTCAGCCAAGGCAGAGTAAGCTGGCTGACATGAGGCACAAATGTTGAAGATTAAACACACTGAAACTGCCTCATTAAAAAAAAGAGCAGGTGCACAGCAACCACACCACCCTCTATAGACAGGGTCTGCAAAAGCCTTCCTAGTAAAGCTGGCTCACAAAGTGGCTGCAGGCCGAGAGGCAATCATCTGAAATGGCAGCTCAGACATAGCCAAAGTCAAGCACCAATCAATGGCACAAACTTATTAGTAAAAAATACCATGGAACCCTAGACAAATACAGTAGGCTGTAAAACAGAGGCAAGAAGGAATTCACTGTAGAATCTTAAGGACACAGAAGCATATACCAAAACTGCAAATAGCAGCATCAGATATTGAATCAAAGGTGGAAGCCGTAATGACTTGGTGGAATAGACATACAGTATCCAACAATAAACCCCATAGGCTCAAGAGACTCCAGCCACACAAACCATCACATGGACTGGCAGACACACTGGGTACAAGGTCAGCATTTTGGTGAAATAAACTCCAAATACCAACCACAAACACTTGGTGAGGAAGTGTAAGCAGCCTTGGATCTTAAGTCATGCATGTATGCTTGTTAGGTGTGCTCTTGGCAGCAGTGCAAGACCCTTAACACTCACATGAGCAAGGCCAGCATGATGGTTCCTAAGTATACATAATAATACAGTTTGAATGTCTCAATGGTATTTATGATCCTTGCTCCTGATAAGAAAGGGTGTATTTCAGAGGCCTGGTGCATCTCCATAAGTTTCTTCAAGACCAGCTCTGATCTTTGGAAATCACTTAGGGACCCTTTTAGAAAATTATTTTTCATTTAACTGTACTATACAGCAACTGTTAACATTTAAAAAGTATATATAATATTTTTTTTTATAAAAATTTATATATTTTCTACAAATCTTTTTCACAGGATAGAGATGAGCCATCCTATGTGGTAGTTGAGCCAAGCAGTGGTCTCTTCTTCCCATCTGTGGACTATGTGCGAGCAGCTGTCAACAAAGCCGGATTAATTACAGCACAAGGAATTACAACAGTGGTTGTGGATTGCAGTCATTTTACTGGAGTAGATTTTACAGCTGTTCAGGTAAGAACCAAAATGAACCAAAAACCAAAATGAATGCTTCAAGGTTTATCCCTTTTCTGTGATGAACAAAAACACATGTCCATTCATCACACGATGTAAGGAGGGACATCTTATTTATAATTATTTATAGTTAGGGAACACTTCAATTGAAAGCAAAAATGATACCTCATTAAATACAAGAGAAATTAAATTCACATGAACTATACAACTAATTTGAATTGAGGAATTCAAGCAAACCAGTATGTGAGTGTATTACAATTATATATACTAGGAGAGGGCACCTAGCAGGGCCCAAGATAGTCTCTCTTTCTCCCCCCCCCCCATTCCACCCCTTTACTTTTTCCCTCCATTTTCCCCTTCTGCCCCTCCCCCCTTACCACTCTTCCCTGTTGTACATATCATTTTCTCCACCCTCATACAAACATTTCCATTTATAAATATAGAAGGGGGTACCCACTTGCACTGGGCTCTCTTCTCACCCTTTCCCATCTTCCCTGTGACTTACTTGACCCTCGTTTTCCTCCTCTCCCCCTTCTCTCAGAATTTTTTTTATTAAAATGCACTGAAATAATGGAGTCTCAGAAAATATATTAAGATCCATAAAACTCTAGAGAAATCACATCATATATTTAACACTGACTCATGAAAATTGCATGACAGGGAACACATACCATCTTGATAATGTAAATGCTTGAAATATGGAAGCAGGCACCTCACAGCACAACTAAACAAATATGGAATAGAAGAAAATAGGGCACATACAACTTTAAAATTATGTGAAAAGGTTTTAAAGGACTGATAAAGAGAGACCTAAAGACAGTTCTAGATAGAAAACTGTCACATTGTGGACCACATAAAAAACATTATGTAAGGAGCCTATGCTATGTTTTCTAACTTCAATATGGCTTTTAAATATAATGATGGTGAAATATCAAAGAAATTATTCATGACCTTTGTGAGACCAAAATTGGAAAATGCAGCAGTTGTATGATGCCACTATTTTTAGAAGCACATCAACAAACTGGAAAAGGTGTGAAGACACGCAACTAAATGGCTTCTGAAACTTAAAAAACAAGAGCTACAAGGAGAGGCTAGAGGTTTTAAATGTACCAAAAACAGAAAAAAAAAGAGGCAATATGATCACTGTATAAAATAGTAACAGGAATCAACAAAAGAAACCTGGAACTTCAAGAACAAGAGATCATAGGTTCAAGCTAAGGAAACAAAGCTGCCAAAAAAACATTAGAAAACTCTCTTGTAAACAGAATGGTAGACGGAACAAGTGAGAAGGTGGTGAACAAAACCGTCAACAGTTTCAGTCAAAAGATAGTGTGCTGGGAAGATGGGACACCCCGAACATAGCTCTCATCCTCTAACTACACTTAGGTAATTATCATCTCTAATCAGATACAGCTCTCCTCTGGTCTGAGAACGAGGTGCACAGGTAGAGTGAAACTGCACAATGCAAAAGCACACAAAAGCTATTCTACATTACTCCAACCTAAGCATTCTCTCCCATACATAATGGCAATTGAAACAATTAAATTAACATTGAAATGAATACAATATAAATGTCAGTCATTACAATGACTTGGTTTAAGTGGTGGCACTTTTATGCACGTGCTGTATTCTGCCTTTCCATTTCACTTTGAAAGCACTTTTTTCCTTAACTTGTCACTAATGCTAATATGTTTTATATGTACAGTACAGACACTTTTACAAAAATTAATACTTCTTATATTAAATTTTCTTGATTAGGGTTTTAATCTTTGCCAGCCATGCAGTTCAGTACTTATTCTATATTTTAGGGAATCAAGGGCTTGTGCTCCGACTTTGAGAAACGTCATCAAACACTGATCTTCTCAAATGCTCCAACAAGTGTGAAGGATGGACTCCAGTCACTTCATGCAGATATCAAGATTGCCACATCACCAGAGGAGTTGCACAGCCTACTGAAATGTATGTTCTCTAGCCATTTTTCAAGCACTTCTCTATACATACTTTATAGAAACAGTTGTTATGCTTGTGATTTCCATTGCATGAGCTTTAGTTTCTTTTTTGCTTGATACTGGTATGGACTTTTTGTTTTTCCATAAACGCTCAATTTTATTTTTACTATTTAAGTACATTATCTCTACTAGGGTTAATTTTCAAGACATAATTTAATAAATATGTAGTGTGTACCCCTTTCCCCATTGACTGTTACCACTTGGTGGTCTCACGGTTTTCGTACTCCACATCACCCTGTAATAATGTAGTTTTTCATTTATATTTTTTTAACCTTCATTTTATTTCCCTTTACTTGCACTATTCTGTACTTCATTACCTCTTCATGTTCATTCCTTCTTTCACATATGCATGTGTCTGCCGGGGACAGTCCATGTTGTTGTGTATTAGTGCCAGCAAGTGGTAACTGCATCGTATTTATATTAGCAGCATCAGCAGTTGTACCTTTCTCATCCAATCTACGATTGTGATTCCAGAGCAAAGAATGTGTCAACTCACTGATGCTCTTGCAGTATCTCCATTGAAAATACGCAGCTTTGTCCTTGCTACAAGTCATATTTATTAGTGTACATCTCCAGTGTACAACCTGTCCTCAGGAAGATCCCCTGGAGGTAATGGATTCAAAACTGCTACATAATTAGTGCTATTATCTACTAGTTGGGTTAAGGTTAGGTCCATAGTTAGGTTAAGGTTACTTGAGGTTAAAATTGTGTTAGGTTAGGTTTCATTATGTTTGGTTGCATTAATACAATGTGTTCTTGACAAAAATGTGAAATATGGAATTTGAAAACTATTTGAGTGTCTACCTCAGTTAGGTTGATCACAAAACCTGATCAACTAGGCTGTCACTAGTACATCAGGCTGCAAGCAGCCACATCGAACAGCCTGGTTGATCAGACCAGCAACCAGGTCAGATCAACCAACTCGGTCTCTGGTCAGAGACTGAGCCGCTGGGACATTGATCGTTGAAATCTCCAACAGGTAGGTAGGTAGAAGATATCCAACAGTTAGGTAGCATACCCGAGAATTTTATTGACAGAAAAAAGTTCTTCAGACAGTTTCAAAGAAAACATGTTCAGCATATACTGTTTATATTTTAAAGCAACAATTTATAATAAAATAGTTATACCTTCAGAATATTCTCTGTTTAGGCAAGTGACAAAGGTTCACTTGCAGTTTACTTGTAGACTATTACTGGAACCATAGTATGCTTTTAGACCATCACACATACCTAGATAACTATCCAGGTGGTACAAGGGGAGGGTTTGGTCTCTTGTGATAATGGATTTGCTCTGAGAATGGGGGTGCCTATGTAATTATTCACATTACCTTTCTTATCCTTTCAAAGAATATCCTAAATGCACTTCTGAGCCCATGCTGAACCATATTTTCTTTAAATTTACTTCATAAGTTATGGGATTGAAATCTTTGCTCAAACAATTTTTGTTTTCTTTGCCTTGTCTGATATTTTCTTCCAAATTCTAAAGTCTTGTTTGCACAAAACTACGTTCCCCCCTTTTTTTCCTTTTTCCTTTCCTCATAGATAGTAGTAAGCGATGATGCACAAAAGCAACAACAACAACATGCATCATGATGCAGCCAAAACAGACAGGTACGTAACCACAATCCGTCTTCCTTCATGTGGTGTTTCTGTAGCTTGCATGTGGCATACTAGAGATAAAGCTTGCATCAATTATAAGTATACCAATGTATAAGAGACAACCTTTACACGTAATGAACATGTATGAATAAATCGTATTACTGATGGAAGATGCAAAGTTGAAAAGGTAAGTTGAATGTTTTAAACACTATGGATAAAATGTGAACTGATGACCAGTTCACATCAAAGTAACGTCGAACAGGTGAACCATGAAAAAGGTTGTCGCGAAGTAGCCCACTGACCCGTCCCCTTCCACGACAAATGCCACCAAGCAGGATTCGAATACTGAAGCTGTGCTATGGCCTAAGACACTGGCACCTATGGGCACCCACCTTCAATAGCTTTAGCAAGATTATGCCCCATGTGTTTAACAACTTCTGTGGTTGGAGCTACCCAGGTAGCTAACAAGAAGCAGCCACCATAGAAGACCTCCCACAAAACCTGTCATGATATGTATCATTGTCTGCTTTGTAAATACAGTAGATTAATTTTTAAAATATTTTGACTAAAACAGCTAAATAAACTATATTGTGTATAATACAATGTTTAATATAATTGATCGTTGCATTAATTTATTATTTTAAGTGTACAGTACTTAACATAAGTAATTATAAAACACACAAGTCGTCTTTAAATCATTATCACAATACCATAATAATGGAATTAAATTAATCTTTATTGTAAATAAGTTAATTTTTTGTTTATATTCAATCTACCAGTACAATATTTCTTGAAAATCACTTTCACTTAAATCTAATGATCATTATACAGTATCCTATGTTGCCTTTTTATATATTAGGTTTGTAATTATTTAAGCATTAATTTTCATGTAAATAAGCATGTTATCACAATGTTTTCTCTTTCAGCATCACATCCAGTTGCAATACTTAGCAATACTTCTGCAATTGGACACAGCAGCTCAGTAGGGAGTTGTCATGAAGGTGAAGACCCCGACATGACCAACCCGCTGCTGGAATTATCTGCTGTGCCTACCATTGTACGAGAGAAGGTAACATAGCATTCTTTGTACTCATGTTTGTGAGTATTTAAGTTGGAGATTTTTTCATGTACACAATTATCTTTAAACATGACTGTGATTAAACACAAAATTACTAGTTTGAACATGGTCATCCACACTTGATGCAATAACTATGTTTTATTCAATTAATTTATTAACTGCCAATACATTAATATATAATTTGTTACCTGTTTGTAACCACGGGTTTGGTTGTGCTCGTGGCTTTGTTTAAATTTGTTGTATTTTTTATCATCAATTTTTAGTGATTTTGGTGCACAGATTTCTAAAGTTTATTCCAACCATCCATGACGGTATCAAATACTTCTCGCAAGGTGTCTTACATATTTTCTTCTGTAGTTTACTGCCTAGATTATAGTGCCTCACATTTTTATTTAAGAAATCACTAATCTGATTTCTGGTATTATTTTACTCCTTGTATGTGGCTATCATATTCTTTGCCTTCTGTTTTCCAAGGGCATGTACAGCTTGTTTTCTCATAGCTCATTTATTTGTAAATATTTTGTTGAATGACTAGATGTTTTGCATTTTGTTAAATGTTTTAGAAGCAGGCATCATATCAGACTACATACTCCAGTTAAGGTCTAGCATATACGCCACAGTACTTAAAAGCTGTTCTAAAATTTGTTTAAATTGCATAGGAATATTTTTATTTTAGCATTTGTGTGTTCTGGCAATAAAGCATCACTTGTTTTTCAGTGCATTCATTAGATGTGTGTGTGTGTGTTATGACTGCTCACCATATAGCTCCAAGCTAATGTTTTCATTTCATGTAAAGGCGTTTTCATTTCAAATTTTTACGTACTAGCCACAACCATTGTCCAATCAACACTGTATTCAGTTTACTGTATTTGTTGGTGGAATATTGAAAGGCGTTGTATTCTTCATGTTGAATAAGTTAATTATTCTCCACTTGTACTTACAACTACTTGGCATTACATTTTATCTGCTTCCTCCCATTTATATTATATATATCTGGCTTAGCCGTTTTCAGTGGTTTCTTGTACAAGTACAGTGTGGAAACAATTGTTAACCAGGCCAGGTCATGTAATACTAATGGCCTCAGTTTCTGGCATCCAAATTTTATAAATTACACAAAGCATTAAAAAATGTGTAAAAAGCCTCTGTTTACAACTGTTGTAGCTCACTTCATTGATAACATTGCACCAGAAAGGAATCTTCTCTCAATGAAAGTTCTATAACGACACATATTAACCACGAGTGAGAACAAGGCCGCCTCAAGTCTTTACCATCCAAGATATTGTTTTTAGGCTGCACCTTTAATGAAGTATAAAGCTAACAGGCTGGAAAAGATTTGTTCGTTAATTTTGACTATTACATGAAATGTTCCATTCCATATAAATTGTCATCCACTCTTCTGTGGAAATATACATCCCATTCACCTGGGCATTTATTTGAAATGTTCAAATTTCAGAGAATTTTTGTAACTTTTGACAGAACTGTATCAAATAAAAATTGTCTAATAATTATTCAATACTTTGCTTATTATTCCTGCTGTAGACGGTAAGCCATATAGGGCACTACACGAGTGGCCTCAAGGTACAAACGTTACGGCTCAAGTCTGGCAAACTGACTTGTGCTTTCAAATGGTTGGTATTAATCTGTATTTTTGAACATTAAATATCCCAAGAAATTTCCTGCATGCTAGTTTTATTTCAAAATCCCAAATTTAGCCTAGATGAAGTACTTTTTTGATAAACCTGTCACATGGTGCTAAATCTAAAACTTATTTGATCAGTGTTAGAAATAAATATTAAGCTTAATTTATAGCTTGTTTATTACCATTAATAACCTCACACAGCACAGTAAACTAGCGACCTCCCACACAAGAAAGAGTCGGTAATAAGGTGAAAGTAAAGTGGAGTGAAATTAATACAAATACATCTCACTGGTCCACATTAAATTACTGTATTTGCTCCTCTAGTCTTTTATGCTTCTCTTATGACAATTATGCAAATCCAGGTACTATGAAGTTAAGCACATTAAAAGTCACATTTGTGTATGAAAAACTATCTAGTACTGTACTTGATTTTAACCACAGAAGACAGGGTCTCGCTCTTCATCATCAGCATCTGGGTATTCAAAGTCTCGGGTCTTAACATCTTCATCTTCCCCATACTGTAGCGCGAAGTCTGTCTGGATAAGCAAATCTGTGAGGGATTCTTCGCTGTTGATGTTCAGGGGCACGTAGCGGACCAGAGAGAAGTCCTCGAGAACTTTTCCCAGTTCATTAGTTAATTTATGATACCTGGTAGAAAATTTAGGAGATAAAGTTAATCTTGTGTATGTTTTTACGAAAAAGTCTGGTATATTTGGATGTTTCCAACAGATAGGATTAGGAAATGTAGTATAATTTACTAAAGATACTAACATTAATGAAACGGTAGTCATTTAAGTAAACAAAGCATTTGAAACTTAATAATTAATGAAACTAGATATTTTGTACAGCAGTCAGGTAAGAGAAGCATCCCTGGTCCTTATGACAGGGATGTCTCACAATACTGTACAAACAATACTATGAATAGCCTTAAAAACAATAATTCATGCACAAATGTTGTTAGCTAATACAAAGAAGCTCTCAAAACATCTAGATCTGAAGGAATGTAATGAATGTGAAAAACCTCTTTCTGAAAGAACTTGGATGCTCCCAAGGAAATAACAGATACAATTCCAATGGATAATGTCATGATAGTCAACTCTAGTTGTTGACCATCATGACATTTTGTATTTTGGCAAATACCAAATCAAATGGTTATAAAGAAAACCAAGGGTAGACTTAGTGGGAGGTAAACAGACAACTTGTCCGCACATGGAATTGAACGCACAAGTTAAAGTGGGCAGTACAAATCCCTAGTCCTGGAGCAAAGCATCAAGAAATTGCAAATGGAACCCACTGCAGAAGCACAAACGGAACCACAACAGAAGAGGTTCTGGGCCACCAGTTGGTCAAGTCATGAGACATCAAACACCTGCCCTACACACATTAAAAGCATTCCATAAAAAAGTATAAACTTAACAAGTACACAGCATGAGCCTAATACACAGGGAAACCAAAGTTTCTAAAGATAAAGAAAAGGCACATAACTGAATCCTGTCTCAAGCCAACTTAACCACCATGAGGACCAATTGGAAAGAAATATGATGGGGGGGGGGGTTTAAGAAAAGAAAATTTAGGGTCAAATGGATTCTGTGGCTTTCTGCCAACTGGAGGTAGACAGAGGCAGTAGCCAAGTGGAAAACTTGCAGTTTGAGAGTGCTACACAACGGACCTTATAATACCATGTAGGGCTTAGAAAGACCAGAGTTATTAAACTTTCTGTCGTCACTATGGGTTAGGTTGAGCTGTACTACACTGCCTCCTTAGCAGCAGCACAACCCTACAGGGATGTTAGAAAAGATTGCTATTGTACTGGTGAATAATTTCACTCTGCCAACTCTATGGAACCTTAAGTGATCTTGCCCTACAAAGATCATCTGAATGGCATAGGTCAGAAAAAAATATATAATTGGCTTTATTGCTAAACTTTCCATGGTATCATTTACAAGTGACATTATTGGAAGTCCTCCTCAACATGTGTGTCGAGATACTGGAACAACCCATGCTTATTGGTTTTCAAAATGTTAAGAAGATCCATCCAGCAATATATTCAAATTGCTATACCAACCAGGTACCAGGGAAGCTACTGAACCTAATAACAATTGAGATCTTCCACAATTGACCTCACCATACATTAGTCTTGGCAGCTTCAAGCTGATATGCAATGTAATCTATCTGATATGAATCTAGCTGATAATCTAGCTGATATGAATGTAATCTATCCCAGACCAACTGTTGCTGGTCTGGGGTAGAAGTAATGAAACCCCACCACGACCAATCCAGTTGAAAGGCATCCACTCCATCCAGCCCAAACCATTGGTCATGGCAGTGGTGAAAGGGGTGGAACCGGAGAAATTAGAACCCCTAAAATAATACTAGATACTACAGACAATGCAATTTTAATTAAAAAAAAAAATAAAAAGGTAATTTTTACCAGGAACACCTAAATACGTAAAGGACTGTACTGTACTTGTTCTTACTTCTTGTTAAATCTGGAAACGTTGTGTTCAGATGCAAGCAGCTCATGGATTTCTGGCTCTAAAAACATCTCTAGCTGATTTCGTGCAGATTTGTTCAATAAATCCATTTTTGTCAACACATTAATGTGTGGTACCTGAAACATACAACAGTATTAAGTCACTGGGAATAAACCTATAGGTTCAATTCCAATTATTATTTTTCTCCGCTTCTTTTTATTTTTCTTAACCTTGCGTGCGCCTGTCTTTCTTTTCCTGTTACTTTCTGACTTGTGTGCCTACTGACAGCAAAAGCAATTCTCCCCACAAATAATTGTTTATCAGTGCAAGCAAGTGATACTTAGTTGCTTTACTTACAAGTATGCAAAATAGCATTTAGAATTTTTCAATTATTTGTTTAAGTTACAAAACCCAGAATACACTTAGGGCACTGATTATCAAGAGGCCAATTCTACACAAAAGGATATGGAGAATTCCTAATAAAAGGACAGTATTCAAGGTAAAGATGGATAAGAGTTACATAGGTCATAGGCATTACATATTTCAGCCACGTTATTGTGACTCATCTTCATAGGCATTAGTTTGCTCACCTCCAGTTGCACCATAGTAGACAAGGCTGCTAATGACCCTGAGAGGAACTTCCCAGCATCAACCATATACACAGAGTCAAGCACAAACACAGCACATACTCTGAAATCCATAGCCTGAAGATGATGTACCAATCTGAAAATATAAAATACCTGTCTAGAAACCTGAAACAAACGGTGATAAAACAACCTTAAAGTTATCCATAAATATATTAAATGTAAAGTGAAAAATTAAGAAACCAGCATTGAATGTAATCTATCCCAGACCAGCTGTTGCTGGTTTTGGGTAGAAGTAATGAAACCCCACCACAACCAATCCAGCTGAAAGGCATCCACTCCATCCAGCCCAAACCGTTGGTCATGGCAGTGGTGAAAGGGGTGGAACCGGAGAAATTAGAACCCTTAAAGTAAGTAATTATCAAAGAAAGCACCAATAGAACCCCTAAAGACACACCCTGCACAGCGGGAAAACTACGCAGGCAAATTTCAGGCTCCAGCAAGTGCCGAGTCACCCAGGACTGCCTTAATACCAGATTCCTGGCTAGCAGACATGTAGACTGACTGGGGGCTATGTCACAAGATGAAGAGACAAAGGCAAGTAACTCACCATGGCATGCTCCACTTATTCTTGTACCAAAATGAGATAGGATACGAAGACTCTTAATCGACAACAGGAAGCCGAATACTGTAACTATACCCGATTGTTTCCCCACTTCCAGTCCTAAATGATTTGTTGCAAAGGATGAAACAAGGTATTTTTGACTTTAGATTTGTTGCAAGGGTTCTGGCAAATCCCACTTGAAGAAAGTAAAACAGTTGAGGAAAGTAAAACAGTCGACAGCTTTAGTACTCCCAAAGGTCATTTTAATTTTACAGGCATGCTACTTGGCTTGCATAGCAGGCCAAATAGCATAGTGTTCTCTATTATGGACAGTACTGAATTATGTTTGCCTTCTTTAGTACTGAAAAACAGTGAAATATCTTAAAATATTGAGAGCTGCCTTTTTAACTTGCATATTTATCACAGAAGAAAGTAAAAGAAGAGAATTGCTTGATCACTTCAGAATAGTAAGATTAGATATATTAGGTATAAAACACTTTGGATGAAAAAGGCCGATGTTTTCTAAACTTTACCATTCAGTTGCTCCCTAAAGCAAGAGTTTCATAGCCTTATAACACCTTTATGCATAGTCCAGGCAGGTTGAACCCATCACAGAATAACTACCAGAAAGCACATTTCAAAACACTCAAATCCTTTCCAAAAACTAAATGGCATTTTCACATACTGCAGCAAGCCCCCACTTGGCAATACTTTCGGAACATCTGGTACTTAAAGAAAACAAGGTCAAACACCCTTATGAAATAGGCTGTGGTATACATTAAATTTTTTTCTCCATCTTGGCAATGAAAAAATCCTGAATAAATACTGACCTCTTCATGACATCCATGTGAGTGTACAGTTCTATCTGGCCAGGGCAGTCAAACAAAATATGGTCATCATCATAGTCTCCAAGTTGCTCCTGCAGAGAAAAAGACACTTTAGACTTTGAAATAAACACAGTCAACCACACTTCATAGTTCTGAAAATATTTATAATCCTCCAGAACTCGTAAAAAAAAATTGAAATGTTATGTGGTTGCACATTTTCTGGTTAAGGCAAAAGCTCTCATTTGTTTTTCTTCCTAGGGGGTGGGGCTTTACTTCCTGTGCCCAAGAGGGCCTATATAATCTGACGTTTCCAGCAGTCAGCCTCAAACAGTTACATCTCTCCAATGTTTGCTTCACTCACTCTATGCTTACACACCATCCATCACACATGCACTCTTCCACAGGAGCTTTCCCCTACCCTAGCCACCATGTATACTCTTTTCCAAAGCTACTAAACAACACCATCCTCCCACACACACTGCCCCTCCCCAAGCATATGCCACCTACTTGCTTGCTCCATCCGTGTTCATTGCCAATCACCCAGTCAACCCAAGAACAGAATGCCATAAGCAAGCACGTGTTCTCTTTAGCCTATTCTACAATGGCACCATCCTCACACACACACAGACGTCCATATGTCTATAGAAATTTTTATACTATTCCAGTTTCAGTCAACCTCTGGGATGTCCCCAACACTCACAGACCAGATTTCAATGCCCATACCTGTAGGCCACACCAATTGAGCACCACTGAGGATGGAACATCCTCAGGGGTGGATCGTTCCATCCTTTGATGGAAACAAAGTAAAAAAGTTAATACATTGTATCTGCTTGTCAATTCTCTCAAGGACTGGTGACTGCTTTAACAGATGCCCTCAACATTTCCCTCCCTTCTATGTCTTCCCCAAGGCCCTGACAATGGTAACCATCTTCTGTGTAGAGGCTGGGATCCTTCCACCCTCCTGCCTTGGTTTGTCTTTATTTATTCTCAGTGTTTCTGCTGTGCCTCGTGCCCCCATTGTGCTCCAGTGTCCCTGTGCTCCCTTGTACCCACTGAGCTTGGGGAATTCAATGTACTGTGTTAGCACTTGTGTTTTTCCCAGTGCTTGTTATCTGGCATCTCCTGTCCAATCTGGGCTAGAGTTCTAGGTCCCAGCACAGAGTTTGGGCATCTTCCTATCTTTGCACTGGTTAGATAATTCCAGTTTCTACCGTAGTGCCTGCTGCTCAGCTCAAAGTCCCTTCCTTTCCTTATGCATGACATGCCAGACTTTTTATATATCAGTGCTGATTAACTCTCTCCAGCCTTCGTAAGCCTGTGTTCTTGTGTTTGGTGTTCCTTGTGCTCTTGTGTTCAGTTCTTAAGCCCAGTGGTTCCCACGCGCATCCCATGCCTCCCGTTTTCTTTCATTTTAACATCAGAACTAGGAGCTGCCTCGTACTGCACATTAAATACTGCACAGAGCATGTAACCAACACATGTTTATGGTTATTATTTTATAATTTCTACTGTAGTAGTCCCTACATTATCTATTTTCTGTGATGCATGTTAATGAAAGGGCCTCAGGCATGAACATAATACTGCCGCCTCCTCATAGTGAACACGCTTTTCGCTCATTTATCAACTTATCAGTTAATTTGTTACCTTTCTTTTATGATAACCAAATGATTTGGTTATGATAAGTGGTGCTCTTCATGAGCACCACTTCATTTACTGTTCTCCATGTACCCCCGGTGCTCTGGACAGCTTAACAGCAGCACCTGGTGTTTTAACAGCCAGCTTCCTACCTCCTCTCCCCTCTCTGCTCCATTTTCCCCAGTTCCTCCTTATCAGAGCTTTACAGAAGTACCTGAAGCACTTCTCCGACCTTCCCCGAACACTTTTCTTTGAGCTGATTGTAGGTTAGACATACGTATATGAACAAGTTTGGATAAATACAAACAGGAGCAGCTTCATATAGACCAATAGGCCTTCTATAGTTTCATTAACTCTTATGTTCTTATGATAAAATGATTATGTTTGTAAAATGTTTCTGTCCTGCTGCAGGAATTGAACCCTGGGTCATTCGACTGTTAATAGACTGGTCTGAAACAGGGCTGTGATCACCCCATAGACACCACAAGGTTTATCTGACACATCTTGACATTACTCCTGTCTCTTCCTTCAAGGATGTAGAATTTCTATAAGGAATAACCTTTAAGAAGTACATCAAGCAAAAAAAAAAAAAAAAAAAAGCCTGCAGAGTGTCAAACACTAAACTGCCACTTTAACAAAAACACCTTTACAAAAACATTATACAAATCACCTTTAACCAATCCAGTCCATCTGGCTCCATAAGGTACTCCATACAAAACACTAGTCCACCATTTGGGCCAAAGTCCAGGTCTTCAGCCTGCATCACATCATCGACCTGAATCAGGTCTCGGACATCCACAAGTGGCTGGTAAGAGAATGCTTCAGCTGCAGGGTCAAGATTGACTACACTGTAAGAACATAATACCAAGTATAAATAAAAACAAAGACATTGACAAGCACATCAATCAACCAAGATTACAGTATAAATAAGCACCATCTGACTATAGCATCTTATTCTTGTAGTCATAAAATGAATTTATGGTAATAAAAATACGAGTTGATGACATGCAGGGTAAACATTTGACATGTACATTAAAGTACAAATTTTATATATCTACATTTTAATGCTTGTGTTTAATACACAAATTGTATTTAACTACTGTAGAGTATGAAAGTTGTGTTATCTCGCCTTATCTCAACTAAAACTAAATGTTAAGTTACAAACCACAGGTAAACACTACATTTGTTAACCCTTAAATAATGGAAAACATCAAAGAATGTTGGTTTACAGCAAACCAAAAAATACTGTCATGCTTTAAATTTTTGCACAACTGTTTGTATACCAAAGTGCTCATAAGCGTCAATGATCAGCAGTCATGAAGAACCATCACCCACCAATTTAGTATGCTTACAATCATAATAGCAGATGTATGGCCACTAGAATCTGGTATTGTGACATCGGGAGCAAAAGATACGGAAGGAAATGCAGAATAGAACCATTGAGCAGTAGAGGTTTCATAGACACAATCAGAGAGCACTGTCTTAATATCTGGGGTCCACGGCTGTTCAACACCCTCCCAGCAACCATAAGAAATATTGTCACAATGAAGGTGGAGATATTCAAGAAGCACTTGGACAGGTTCTTGCAGGAAGTGCCAGACCAACCAGGCTGTAGTGGATATGTAGGGCTGTGGGCTGTTCCAAGCATAGAAGGCGCCTGTTGGACCAAGTTATCACAAGTCAAGCCTGGCCTCAGGCTGGGCTCGGGGAAGTGCCAAGCCATTACAACTACATAGCACTTGGAAGGGACATGGATAAGGATTTGGGATGAAACAGGGGGGAAGGAATGGTGGCCCAACCACTTGGATGGTCGGAAATTGAACACCGACCTGCATGAAGCGAGACCATCACTCTACCGTCCAGCCCAAGCAATTGGGCTGCCAGGCTCGGGGAGTAGAACAACTCCCTGAAACACTCTCCAGGTATGCTTTAGGTTTCAGCAGAAAGCTAAAGGTTGTGTCACCTGCTGACTGTGAGCTACCTACCCCATCCCCCCCATAAGAGTGGGTGAGGTGGGGAACATGAGCTGGCTCATTTTGAAACTTTTCAATCGTTTGTTTGCATTGTTGGGAGTTCTTCTAGTGGTTCATGAGGCTACTGTCTTCTTTAGCTGCTATGGTTTGTTTTGTCTCGCTGACTTTCTGGATGCCTTCCCTAGTGGTGGCATAAATAGATAAATACCAGACCAAGAGCCAGAACCTGTTCCTCTGTGAGAGGACCATGTTCTGGGTCTTGGTCCCTGGTAGGCCAGACAGAACTCCGCAGCTGATGCAACCCAGTAGATGGTATACAATTAGTGATAATAGCTTCAGAGATCCACATGGGGCTCCCCCAGAAAGGTAATGTTCAGAGTTAACAGTAGTAATTTACAATAAAAATATAAATACATGTACGCATTTGCTTACGATTCATGACTTAATGAAAAATATAAACATATTTTAAAATTCAAACTAACTGTGTGACTCTGTTAAGGGTCTCTGCATGTTTCTGCATGGCTGCACAGTACGTAGACTTGCCAGACCCTGCTGGACCCAGAACAAGTTGGCAGAATCTCATCTTTGCACTAGTTGTGTCTAATCCTGAAAAAGAGAGATTGTTTTCAATAATCCAGCCATTGCTTTTAAGAATTTAGAGAGTTACAATTCACCAATTATATCATGATTAAATGAATTATTCATATGAATAAAGAGCAAAACATGTACAACAGAGCACATGACAGGTTTTAGGAGTTGAAATTACCACTGTATAAAACACACTACTGTTGCTCATCAAGGATAGTATTATACAGTACTACCGTATATTAAATGAATTAAGTTCCTTTATGAAATTCTTGTTAAGAGAAGCCATTTTGTTAAATATAATCACCGAGACATTTATTACAATTCTGTATGCTGGCCACTTTCAATAAAGCAGTCAACACTTAATGGGAAACACGAAATGCATCTTTCTTGAGGAGTCCAATTTTTGATCAGATGGTCTTCTTTAACATTACCTATATTATACATCTGCATTAAAAAAAGAACTATTTTGTAATCTTTATTTCAAGTGCAACATATTTTTATTCCAAACGCTGTATTTGTTTAATCTTTTCCTATTGTGAAGTTGGATTTGTTATGAACAAGAACATGGCTAGTCGCCAGTTGCAAACTGTAAACATAGCATGAATGCATAAGATTCAGCTCTGACCATCTGATTAATCTTATAATAGGATAAGAAAATATTAAAATACCTTAACATATAATGGAATACAGTAAGTTAAACAGTATTTTTAGTAACATTACTTTTATAGTATATGTTCAGCCTAATAAGAGGTTAATTTTTTTTTTTTTTTTTTTTTTTTTTTTTTTAAAGTTTAGCAACTCAAAATGGAGGTGCATCTTCAACACATGTATGCCTTCGATGCCGGGGAAATAGTTAAAATAGTATAGAATTTTAGAGAAGCTGGGTTTATGTTATGATAGGTAAGGAGGGGGTATTGTCAAATCATACACAGACATTTCAACAAATCTCACTTTCCAACTGTCTAAACTATATATATATATATATATATATATACACATCGTTAGATTGTGGAAGCTTAGGTTAAATTAGACCGAGTTGGGTTTAGCTGCTATTGAGAAAGTAGGTTTTAAAATCTATTGGAGAACCAACTTGGGTACGATGTGACTTGCATACCCTCGGAGTGATGAGGTTAAATTTGCTAGGTAGAAAATATACGAAATGACCTGTATCCTCACAGTACATTCAGATAAAATTATGGGAATGAGATGCATACTGAATAACCTAATGTAAAATTTATGAGTGGTACAAATGGCTTGATCTGATACAGGAACCGTGTCGCTGTACAAACTGTGATCTCCCTTTAGTAAATGCTAAGTTTGTCATGGTGTTTGACCTCAAACAGGGGGGGGATGGGATAGGCTACTGTGGTTCCTACCTTTACAATTCGTGAAATTTGCAAAATTGTCATGAAACGAAGAGGAACCTCTATGTTGGTTTAGGGATTGGCACTGTTGCTTCTTAATGGTATGTGCAACTTGCGTGAAGGTTTCCTCTCCTGATGACTATACACAACACTGCCTGTTGTTGCTCTTGCAGGACTGCGGGCAACGACAAGTATGAATGTGCTCCTCTCACTTCACGTGGATCTGTCTGAGGTATATTTACAACTCGCCTAAAGGTTACATATGTCAGGCCACGCAATTGGCCACTTCCCATGCCACTATCTTACATCTGCTTCCATTGGTCGGCGCAAGGGCCATGACGTCATATGTACCCCCGCGAGATTCAACATGTAAAACACCAAGTAATGAATCCCCAAATTTCGGAACACATTCGACTCCTCGATCGTCGTCGCGCTAAATAAAAACACGACATCCCCCAAGTTATTTATTTATGTGTACAAGAGTTTTTACATTCTTGTACAGCCACTATCAGGCATAGCGTTTCGGGCAGGTCCCTAGGACTACAAATCCCGAGCGCTGTCCACTCAGCCGTCAAGCCCCTAGACGTCTGTGGATACCTATGCTTGTGTATACCTATGCTGTATTGTGTATACCTATGCTGTATTGTGTATACCTATATTGTATTGTGAATACCTGATGTGTATACCTATGCTTGTTAATAAAACAAAATATGAATACAATTTCTAATTCTGATAATGTACAACTATTTACGATTAAAAATTTCGATTCTATTTTATTTTATTTTACTTTTGTTTAAACTTAAAAATGATTTACAGTATTGATTATTATATGGTAATAGAACTGTTTGACCATTCTGGAAATCCGGATTTAAATCGGATATGTAAACAAACCCAAAATGATAAAATATTGTATTTGTACAAGTTGTGTGCATCCAAAACTCTCTGTAATCAGTTGTACATTAGCGTTACGTTTTAATATCTAAAATCTTTTATATATGTAGGTTTTGTATAAATATTTTTGTAAAATTTCTGTTTGTTGGTACGGACACATTCGGACAGTTCTAATCTGGAGTCAAGGCTGATCTCTCTAGTATAGAGTCTTGACAGTTGTCTGGAATATCTCAAGACAATGCATAGTGTGGGAGACAATTCCTCTGACACTCAAGAAAGACTGTATAAGATGCTTGAGAAACTACAGACTCTAGCTCGAGACATCCCAACGTAAGTTTGGCATCAAGTTTGGAGCTGCTTTACTGACGTAACCTACTGGGAAAAACGCAGCGCTTTCTCGTTACTAATTATTATTCATTTAGTTGATTATGTGAATACTGAATGGTCACCCTAGTACTTAATGATTCGTTCACCACAGTTAATTAGATACAAAAAATAAAGTTTCCGATGTGAAGGGTAAAAATGATGGCAAACCCATGCTCCACTAGACCTACTTGTGCCTGGGCCTACCTTAATGATTGGCTCAATTGGGCTTCCTGTCCTTTTTGGATCTGTCTGCTAACGAGGGATTAAACATTGGGGATGTTTAACAAGTTTTGCTTCTTGGCCAGTATTTAGCAGTCTTTCTACACCTTCACAATCTCTGACCTTGTTGGAGCTCATTTGGAATACTATTGCAGCTGCCATTTCCCTACTATAGACCATGGTGTATTGCTGCTTCCCATCTTTCCATCTTAGCTCTTGCAAAGCACCTCCTCATGCATTGGCAGCTTGATCACTTCTTGAGCTAGATCATATTTTTCTGAGACACATCTGGTTGAAGGCATAGCAATATTTCCATGGCTTTGTTTGGGTGACATTTTGCTTCTGGCTTTGTTTGAGTGACATGTTTGTTTTTAAGAATATTCATAAAATCATTTGCATTGTGAGGTATGCCTGACATTGGAACTAAATACACCTCACTGTATGAAAATATATCTTCACATTCATCCAAATATTTCTTTAAATAATTTCAGAAAGTTCCAGCAACGTCTTCCTTATGATCTTCTGTCTTCACTTGCCCATGTGCTGCTTGATAATACTGTGTTTGAGATAGTGCGTGAATTAGCAGAGTTACAGCACATGACAGAGAAGAGCTTGCATCAGCAACGTTCTCACATGATCAACAATCACAAAGGTATGTAATATATGCAATATATAACCCCAAAGTTAATTGAAAACTATTGATCAATTTCCAAAGAATTTACTCCTTTATTTACTGTATATGAGGTATATTTCTTCCAAGATGTACTTTTATATATGTAATATTAAGACATCACTCATATGTCTCTAAACCTGTGCATTTACTTTGAGGATAAGTAAGAATCATTGAGAAAATCAGTAGGAGCCATGAGGAGTATTCAAACCCACACACTTGGTACTCCCAAAAGTAGAAATTACATTAATGTGATTTCATTGTGCATAAGAATCATTGTTATGACATGAGTTTTGACACAAGTTTTCCTTTTTTGTGTAGTGTGTGAGATTTCATATTTATGGATTCAGTACTCGAGCAGAACTGTGCTTGTTCAGGCCCATCATCTTTGTTTTATTTATCAGAAAATGTTCAAGTTTCTAGTTCATAATGTATTGCCTCTTAAAATTTACTAAGCTATCTATAGCTATTCATAATTAAGTACTTCTTATTGTCTTTTGACCTGTTTTGGAAACAAATAATGGGTAGATTTTAATGTTTAAATTTTAGTGTTTCATTGAGTTTCAATCAGTGGAAGTTGAATGAAACATAACACTCATGACATTTTTCTAGTATCCTCTTACATGTTGTTCAAACATTTATAGTTGAACGTGAAGCACTGCTCAAGACTCATAAAGAGGAGCTTCAGGCTGCAGAGCGTCAGGGCAAAGCTCATGTTGCCTCACGCTTGCCTCGTATCCATCAAGAGCAGTTAACACAGTTGGATGCTCGCCAAGCTCAAGAAGTGGCTAATACGCATACCCGTATACAGCAGGTGCTAGACCAAAAGGTAAACATACAAGCTTTTATCTACTGTATGTATAAATACTAATTATAAATTTTTGGCTGCAAATTCTGTTTAATTTTATAAGCTAGTTTACTGTACCACTCCCTAAGGTATGATCCACTGTATTACTTTAAAAGGTACTTATTCGTAGGTACATCCTACCACCTACAAGACCAAGACAGACCTTCAAGTTTACACTACAATCTTTGCCCAATGCGACTAATGAGATGCAGGGCAAGATTACATAGTCCCAATGACAAAGTACTCATTTCATGTCTCTTCATACATGCATGGAATATGCACTGCTTCCTCTGCCCATTTCTCTTCACGTTTCCTTTCCCTCCAAAGATGCTAAGGTATGATTAGCATCTTTGGAGGGAATACACATCCTTAAGTGACCTGCATCAGCCCATTAAAAGTGTAAAACGAAATTGGCAAAGTTTATTTAAAAAATGATTTCCCTAGTGAAAAGCCTAAGAGATAGAGATAATTCATGTTTGAATTATCTAAACCTTTTGATCATTTTCAATAACTAGCACACTCACTCTCTAGCCCTCACTTTTTTATTAAAAAGATTTTATAAAATAAGTAGTAGTAGTTGGTAACCAATTGCTATTACCAGTGTATTCTGAATATAATTGTTCATGTGGTATAATATTTGAATATGATTTTCAACAGGTGACAGAACAGCAGTCAACCTTGCAACAAGTTGGAGTTCCAGGGTTCCATGAGACAGACAACCCTATGGAGATTAAGGTTCAGATGTATATCATGGGGTTCATTGTCAGAATTGGGGGAATTAAAGTCCCTCGCTGAACATTATGTACTGTATTAGTATACTGTGCTTATTATTTTTGTGCTAATGCACATTGTTGACCAGTTTGCATCTTCTCCGAGTCTTGGATGTTACTCAAGAATGTAGTGATGTGTAGGAATTCCACAATTGTGTAGTGGGATAAGATAGTTATTATTTCAACATTGTTTGATATTAAAGATATATTTTCACCAGCTGTTTTATGTTCCTTTTCTAAATGTGTCATATAGCTATTTTCTGCATGTAAGAGTCCGAAAGAGTAACACTGAGCAAGAGACTTGTATCTTGTACTACTGTCACATACACTGGAAGTCAAAGCGTTCACCTTTGTCCTAAACAGAAAATATTATAAAGTTATAATTTTATTGTATTATCAACCAATGGTTTAAATTATAAGTAGGTATATGCTGAACACGTTTTCTTTGAAATAGTCTGAAGAATTTGGTTTTCTGAAAAATAAATTCCAAGGTACAGGGGTACACCTAAATAGTTTTTGTATTCGATATGTCACATTTTTGGACAATAATACACCGTATTAATGTAACCAAACGTAATGAAACCTAACCATACCAAGCCAAACCTTAACATAACTGTAACATAACCAACAATGGATAAAGAGTATATAACAGCACTAATGAAATAATGGTTTTGAATCCATTACCTCCAGGGGAGATCTCCTCACCGAGGACAGATTAATGAGTGGAAAGACTACAAATATATACTGTTGGCATAATAAACAATTAAATGCAGATGTTTATTAATATTTAATTAATAGTCACTTCAGATAACTAATCTGGTTATTGTAAGGCAGCTTAAGATGAGTGAAGAGTAAAATTGATTGACAGAGGTGTAATGACTAATATGGTGTGTGTAAGGTTGGAACATTTATTGTGACAACAAAAATGTAAGGGACAATGAAAGGTAGGTTTACATTGTGAGATACCTAATACCATTATTATATACCATATATGTTCTATAGCTGCTTAAATAACGTAGAGATTTAGAGACAACCATTTCTCTGACCCCATCAGGACTGTGTCAAAATTCAATTACATTGTAGTGTAATGCCCTTCTGTTCTCATTATCCTTATTAGCTTATATTACCTGCAAAAACTGAATGGAGCCAATTTCCTGTCAGTCATTGATATATATTAGAAACAGAATGGGTAGTGACCCTTGTGGTACTCTACTAGTTGAAGCTCTCCACTCTGCTGTCTCTTTTATCACTGTAGCCCTACATTTCCTGCCTGCGAGGTACTCCTTCATACACTTGAGAACTCGTCCAGAGTGCTTCTCAAGCTTTGGTAAGAACCTCTTGTGTTGGGCAGTGTCAAATGGTTTCTGACAGTTGAGGAATACCTGTATGCTGTCTGTGCATCCTTCTCTTGCTCTCTGACTTGATTTCAGCTATCTTGCTGTAGAACTGTAATGTGTATAAAGCAGGATTTGCCTTAGCTCAGTACATGCTGATATTTAAAGACACAATTTAGTTATAAGAGTTATATATAACTAGACAGGAATATATGCTAAGGATGGTGGTCCTGAGATCAGCAGTTCGTATTTTCCCTCTTTCTCATACTGTATATTGTTTTGGCAAAAACGTTACCCATTTTCAACTGTCTGAAAATCATCTTTTTCGATTGTTGGGTTGAATGCTATAACCAGGGTCTACAGTGCCTCTGCTTATATTAGTAACTATGGGGGATATTTTGTCTATGCTTACCTTTTCCTGTGGAGGCCTAAGGGACCAGGAAGTGAACCCAGGTCCTTAATTAATTTCAGTCCCTGTGCCGCAATGGTAAAACACTTGCCCCGCACTTCGCGAGCAATTTGGCCTTGGTTCGTATCCTGGCCGGGGAGGAGTGACTTGGTGCCAATCCTTAAATGTACACCTCTGTTCACCCAGCAGTGATTGACTGATGAAGATTAAGCCACCCAAGAGGTGGCACAGGTATGAATAGCCTGTAAGTGGTAGATTTTTTGGAGTAAATGTGATCTCCACCCAACAGTAAATGGGTATCTGTTTGTTAAACAATTTGGCTGGTTATATTCCCGGGAAAATTAGGATTAAGGACCTTCCCAAAATGCTATGCGTTCTAGTGACTTTACAAGAATGTAAGTACTCTTGTATATATAAATAAAAAATATAAAAAATTGGACTATGACCACCCCAAATGCTGTCCGCCAATTGGTGGACAGCATTTGGAGCCTATTGGGCTCTTATCAAATCTACATTTGAAACTATGTATGGAGTCTTCTTCCACCACATCACTGCCTAATGCATTCCATTTGTTAACTACTCTGTCACTGAAAAAAAATCTTTCTAATGTTTCTGTGGCTCATTTGGGTACTAAATTTCCACCTGTGTCCCCTTGTTCGTGTTCTACCAATGCTAAATAGTTTGTCTTTGTCCACCTTATCAATTCCCCTGAGAAATTTGTAGTTGGTTATCATGTCTCCCCTTACTCTTCTGTCTTCCAGGGATGTGAAGTTTAGCTCCCGTAGCCTTTCCTCGTAGCTCATACCTCTCAGTTCTGGGACTAGTCAGGTGGCATACCTCTGAATCTTTTCTAACTTTGTCTTGTGTTTAACTAGGTATGGACTCCAGGCTGGAGCTGCATACTCCAAAATTGGTCTGACATTAAGTGGTATACAAGGTCCTGAACGATTCCTTACACAAGTTTTTAAAGGCAGTTCTTATGTTGACCAATCTAGTATATGCCGCTGATGATATTCTTTTGATGTGGCCTTTTGGGGACAAGTTCGGTGTGATATCAACCCCTAAATCTTTCTCTCTATTTGACTTTTGCATGATTTCACCTTCCAGATGAGATGTACCTTGTGTTCAGTCTCCTGTTCTCTTCGCCTAATTTCATTACTTTACATTTTCCTGAGTTAAACTTTAGTAGCTATTTTCTAGACCATATCCTCCAGTTTGTCTAGGTCGTCCTGTAGTTTCTTTCGATCTTCATCTGTCTTGATTCTCCTCATAATTTTTGCGTCATCAGCAAACATTGAGAGGAATGAGTCTATACTGTGTGTGTGTGTGTCATTGCCTAAGTGTAGTTACAGGATGAGAGCTACACTAGGATTACGAACCCTGAGCTCTGTCCATCCAGCCGTCATGCCCCCGGTGTGTGTGTGTGTGTGTGTGTGTGTGTGTGTGTGTGTGTGTGTGTGTGTGTGTGTGTAAATACGTACACACAACACGTAGGAACATACAAAACAATTGAAGGTGACACGCACAAATTGACATGCACAATAACGACTTATGGCAATGCCTGTGTATATTTAGCTTGTATGTAAACTGTGGACCCTTCCCGCCTTTCTCTGTCCTTGTGGGCGAGGCAGCGTTGGTGGCAGGAACCAGGTCAGTCGTGTCAAGGTTACGACTCTCTGCTCCCAATTTAATGACTTTATCACTTATCAAACTGTCACTCGTATCTATAGTTATCCCTTCCTAGGCTAGTTTATATATATATATGATATCAATAGTCAAATTGTACCACATTGTACCTATTCATCTTACGTTATCTGTTAGACTAAGGACCTGCCCAAAAGCTACACGTGTTAGTGGCTTTAGAAGAATGTAAGAACATCAATGTTATGTACTCTCACAAACCCAATATACCTTCTTGTATATAAATCAATAAATAGCATTTTTATATCACAAGTGGTTTTAGTAGTGGCCCACAACAGACTCTACACAAGGCAGTTTGCATCTGCGGTGAGTCAGTTAGTTAGTAATCCTGCTCCACACCCACCCAACTGGGCGGCAGCTTTACAGTCATGTGCTCCACACCCACCCAACTGGGCGGCAGCTTTAGTCATGTGCTCCACACCCACCCAACTGGGCGGCAGCTTTAGTCATGTGCTCCACACCCACCCAACTGGGCGGCAGCTTTACAGTCATGTGCTCCACATCCACCCAACTGGGCGGCAGCTTTAGTCATGTGCTCCACATCCACCCAACTGGGCGGCAGCTTTAGTCATGTGCTCCACATCCACCCAACTGGGCGGCAGCTTTACAGTCATGTGCTCCACATCCACCCAACTGGGCGGCAGCTTTACAGTCATGTGCTCCACATCCACCCAACTGGGCGGCAGCTTTAGTCATGTGCTCCACATCCACCCAACTGGGCGGCAGCTTTACAGTCATGTGCTCCACACCCACCCAACTGGGCGGCAGCTTTAGTCATGTGTTCCACATCCACCCAACTGGGCGGCAGCTTTACAGTCATGTGCTCCACATCTACCCAACTGGGCGGCAGCTTTAGTCATGTGTTCCACATCCACCCAACTGGGCGGCAGCTTTAGTCATGTGCTCCACACCCACCCAACTGGGCGGCAGCTTTAGTCATGTGTTCCACATCCACCCAACTGGGCGGCAGCTTTAGTCATGTGCTCCACATCTACCCAACTGGACGGCAGCTTTACAGTCATGTGCTCCACACCCACCCAACTGGGCGGCAGCTTTACAGTCATGTGCTCCACACCCACCCAACTGGGCGGCAGCTTTAGTCATGTGCTCCACATCCACCCAACTGGGCGGCAGCTTTAGTCATGTGCTCCACATCCACCCAACTGGGCGGCAGCTTTACAGTCATGTGCTCCACATCCACCCAACTGGGCGGCAGCTTTACAGTCATGTGCTCCACATCCACCCAACTGGGTGGCAGCTTTGCGGTCATGTACACTCATTAACCAATCTTTGGATACTTGGCTATGATTTCTGGCAGTATATCATTATAAATGAAATACTTTAACATTTCTTGAACACCATTAACAGAGTTAATTATATCTGAATTCTGCAATTTTGTTCACATAGTGACTCAAAGTATGTGAAAAGTTCTGCTGACAATTTACATTATTAGGCTATTACGGGCTCACCATAACCATTATTCATAACTACATGAACATTTCGTTCTGAGTAGCTAAATCTAAAACAACAATAACAATTAGGCTATATATACCCCCCCAAAATCAGTATATGCCGCGACGCGCAACACGAAACGAACATGTTTGTGATGGCGCAGTTGGGAGTGGATTGGTTGGCAGGCAGAAGTGTGGCCTAACACAATCTCCTGTCTTGTAGGAAAGCTTTCACTACTGCTTGACCTTCCCTCCCCTCCTTATCCAGGGCAACATGTCGCCGGTTGACCTGCCTGCCCTCCTCTCTCTCTACTGGAGACACCTCATTCCGCTTGGCGCTCTGCCTAAGGCCTATACCAACTGAAGTGGGTATATTGTGCGACTGGAAACTAACGTGTACTTAATTGCAGCTCACAACAACTGCAGATTTAGTATATTTAGCTAAGTCAGGTATAAATTGATATCATTATACCTTGACACTTTTCGTACTGTGATAGCGTGGCCTTAATTAGTGCTACCAGTAACACCTTAATCCCGCTTGGTGCTCAGCCTAAGGCCTACCAACCTCTGAATTTAAATTTGAATTCAAATTTGAATTTGAATTTAAGGTGTGTGGTTTACCCCAGCGTAGGGGTGCCTGTGATAGGTCTACACGGGCCCTCCCTCGATCACTACCTGGCTGCCCGCAGTGAAAGGGGAGACAACGCTTGACTACCTGGGAAATGTCCTTGTCGGATACAGAGAATCTTTGTAACTGGAATACATGTACAACCTTTCTCTTTGTGTGTACTTACCTGTCAGGTGCTTACCCGGTGCTAGATCTAGCTCTTGGTCCCCGGCTCTAGCTATTAGCAACCGATATATTATACTATGTTAATTATATATATATATTTACTGTATATACAAAAGTTCTTACAGTTGTGTAAAGCCACTAGCACTCTTAGCGTTTCGGGCAGGTCCTTAATCCTAATTTTCCCCGGAATACGACCCGCCAAATCGTTTAACAACCAGATACCCATTTTACTGTTGGGTGAACAGAGGCTACAGTTAAGGGTTGGCGCCCGGTCAATCCTCCCCGGCCAGGATACGGACACTGAGATAAGGACCACACACGGACACTGAGATAAGGACTACACACGGACACTGCAGCGAGGGCTGCAGTATTTCAGTCATCCACCTTGACATGTTGCCTCGCCCTCCTACACTTTGACTTCTGACTGTCAGAAATTCGTTTACTCTCTGGAGAACCGTTGTCACCCCAGCCAGTATCTCGTTTTACGGGCTATTCATGCCCGTGCCACCTCTTGGGTGGCTTAATCTTCATCAATCAGTATCTCGATGACTCGATATTGAGTCTGTACATTACAAGGCACCGTATCCAAGGCCGCTTATGTATTCTCCGTAAAACACACTTTGTTCACGCTACTCTTTCCTCTTGGAGCAACATCAATCCGCGGGGAGAAAAGTAGATTGGCATACATACTAATATTTACGCTTCATGAGGCTATGCCGTGTTTTGTGATGATCTGATACGTCCCCCAAACGTTTATTTGGTCATTATCTTCTGTATTTCCTCGCACATTGTGCATGCTAGACGAACTGGTCTGTAGTTTAGAGCCTATACTGTCTGTCACGTTTGGAAATTTGTTATTAGAGTGGCGATGTTTCCGGCATCCAGTAATTTATGTTTTCAGTGTCTTCTCGAGGTTTGTGGAGTGACTCTAGCTTATTATTTTAGTAACTACGGGCTCACCATAGCCCGTGTTACTTGGAACTTTTTGTTCCAGGTAGCAAATCTTTAACAACAACAAGTACTGAAGAAGATAGCCTGAAGGATCCCGTAGCCTTTAATCTGTCTAACTTAACTTAGCTATTTATAAGGATGTTGACACCTGCATATTTGGTAGTCACCATCAGCAGCTGGCCAACCAGTGCTCCTGAATTCAAGACTCCATACGGAGGGAAGATTTAGTTTGCAAATTGTAACTATATATTAACAGGTTTTATTTATAGGTCAAACTTTTCCCAGTAGCCAGCCGAGAGACCTTCCCGTCTTGTTAGTGATGACAAACTCACAAAATTGGATTTCTTATGTAAACTTTAAATTTTCTACACACACGAGTCTGAATTATGGAATTGGTCTGGGCCTAGTTCTTAAGAATACATATATAAAAGCCTACATATATACATCTACATACGGTATACATATAAATATACATATTACATAAATATGAAAAAGGATGCAGAAACACGCAAGCTATAGATCACTATATAAGCACTCTAAATAACTTGACCAGGAATCGAACCCATGATGTCCAGGATCACCCCCAAGTGTTCACAGTACTGTGACCACCGCACCATTGATCGTCTATAAGAACTGGTCAGTCCTGGTGCTTATTATCATCAGATTCTCCTGATTATACATGGACATTTCGTTCTGAGTAGCTAAATCTAAAACAACAACAACAACTGGTGCTTATTAACTAAGCTCCACGACTGACTACGCCCTGCCCAGGAATTGAACATGAATTCAGTTTGCTATGATCCGACTTCGCTAATCTTTGTTCTACAGCACTACAAAGGAGTCTTTTGCAGTTCTGTGAATTCTCCACCTGGGTATGGTATTCATAGTGCATAATAATTGACAGTAAAACACTATCTCTGCCGAGGGCGGTCAGAGTGCTGTGTTCACATTGCTGTGTTGTGGAGGCTGGGTAACGCGGCAGAAGAGGCTGGGTAACGCGGCAGAAGAGGCTGGGTAACACGGCAGAAGAGGCTGGGTAACGCGGCAGAAGAGGCTGGGTAACACGGCAGAAGAGGCTGGGTAACGCGGCAGAAGAGGCTGGGTAACACGGCAGAAGAGGCTGGGTAACACGGCAGAAGAGGCGGGCTTTCACAGAGACGCGTGGTCTAGAGCCTCATCTCTGTGGCGGTGGGCGGCCCAAATTATATGCAAAACTGATTGAAATGTGGGTTATGTTGTGGTGTCCCTGTTGACTCGTGAAGTCTTAAATTTAGGGTCCCGGTAGTATAGGCGGGTTCGATCTCGACCCACAATTGAGAATTCCCGATTGTGAGAATTCTCGGGCAGGGCAGAGATAGTTGGGCGCGTTTCCTGTCACCTAATGCCCCTGTCCACCTAGCAGTAAATAGGTACCCTGGAGTTAATCAGCTTGTTGCGAGGATGCATCCTGGGGAGAGACAGTAATTCGACCCATAAGGGGGGGGGGGGGTTATAAGCCTAACATGTACCCTATGTGTGTAAATCACGAAAATTAACACGTGATGAAAAATGTGACATTGTTAGACCAAGGAGGAAGAATAGAATGTACCCTATGTGTATACTGGCTGCCTGTCCCTTGACACAATAAATTATTATTATTAATTATTTGTCACGATAAAATTGACTTAACACAATGCAATTACGCGCACGTGTAAGCGGCTCCAATGTGATATTTATATATTTAAAAATGGTAAAGCACGTACAGTGTATTCTGGAGAGTGAGAGGGTGAAGCGTCGAGCCGGGGCACACATAGCGGGTCGCGGGGTACGACGTTGTAAATACAAATGACACAAATTTTAGCATAGTTTTTTGTTCAAATTTTGGTGAATGACCGGATGTTTGGCGTGGATGTGGGGCGACTCGGACCCTGACTTTCTGGCCTGAGTTATGGTGGTATCTGACATTCTGACCTGAGGGATGATCCTGCCGCTGACGTTATTGTCTGGTCCGTCGCTTTCGGTCAAGGACGTCTCGTTTTAGTCGTCTTATGCCGTTAATATTTTATGGTGGGCCTAGAATGATGCCAGCTGAAGTTATTCACGAAGATAGGTCTCTAGTACTAATTAGCTCTTCTTGTTCTATACTTTACTACGTGGGGTATCCGGCTGCGCCTGGGCCTCTCCTCCCTTCTCCACTCCCACCCTCTCTCCCATCTCACCCTCTCGCATCTCCCCAAGATTTCTTCCCCAGGATTCCCCCTCTCCACCATCTCTCTCAATTTTCCCCTCTCCACATTTCTCCCCCAACATCCTCCCCTCATCCCTCTCTTCAAACATCCCCCTTCTCCTTCCCTCTCTTTAAACATACCCCTTTTATAATTGGCTCAAGGACTGAACCCAAAAATTCATTTAGCTAAGCAAGTTACAGTCTTGCTTGCAAGTTACAGTCTTGCTTGCAAGTTGGTAAGCTAGTTACACAGTTTAATGTATGCAGACAATGGGTTCTACAAAGATCACATGCATCTAAGCAAGTCTGATGGTTCTTATTTTCGTTCCATAAAAGCAGAGGAACTGCCAGTGATTATGACTCGCTGGTCGTGTGAAGTTCAATGCTTTTATAGCGGCTTTCACAACACCTATTTTGAATCTTCCACTACACAACACTTCTCAATGAATAGTACACTGGAAATGGCAAAATTCAGGGTAGATTTTACAATAGGAATCATATCCTTTAATTTAGAAGCCTCAAAAGCTTTTCTACCTATAATTTACGGCGCTCCATAGTAGCCTCATAAACAGCTTTTGTCCAGTAAACGGCTAACTAAACCAGTGTTCCTACCACACTCATCAAGTATTCATCATATGTCGCTGCTGTTCCCCAAACTCTTCTGTTTCTTGCATACTTTCATCATCGTGACGAATAAAATTTGCAAATAAACTTCTTCCATCACGGTATCCACCCGCACGGATCCTCTGTTTACTCTGTATCAGTATACTAGACGCAGTCAATATCAGTGAGTGTTTATTTTTTATTTATATGCCAAAGCCAATGTTTGATGATGACTATGTAATCAATGCCCAGCAAGATTGATGAAGAAGAAAACGGTAGCCTAGTGCAACCTCAGGACAAGTCCATTGCATCCAGCGGTCGACCCCAAAAACACATTCATCAATTTTAATATGCTGTTCATTCTAAATAGGAATTTTTCAAAATATAAATTAATATTGTTATATGTTAGCATACTGTGCATATTTAGTTATTGGTTTGGTTAAATTAGGTGTTCAGGTTCTGTTGACGATTATTTGTATTTGCAACCCGTCATCACACTAGGCTGTTTAAAACAGCGGCCGTCATTCCCAGACGCATTCATCAATTTTAACATACTGTGTATTAAAAAATGGATTTTTCTCATATATAAATTAATATTATTATACATAAAAATTCTATGTATAGTTAGGCATAGGTTAGGTTAGGTGTTTAGGTTCTGTTGGCGATTATTTGTCTTTGTAGTACGTGGGTGAAGCATTTACAACGTTGTGGTTCGAACAAAAGTCGTCAGCGAAGCACTTGTTCCGGAAGTGTTCGAACGAAATCAGTTGTGAGTCGTGTGTAAACCGTTTTTCATTCATAAACAGGGGGTTTGGCGGGTGCATCAAATCACCTTTGGGTCTTTGCATGGAGGACGGGCCGAAGCAGTTACAGCGTTGCGGTTCGAGCAAAAGTCGTCAACGAAGCACTTGTTCTGAAAGCGTTCGGACGTCATTCAGCCCGTCCTCCAAATAAAGATCCAAAAGTGATTCCATGCACCCGCCAAACCCCCTGTTTATGAATGGAAAACGGTTTACACACGACTCACAACTGCTGACGATCGAACACTTCCGGAACAAGTGCTTCACTGACGAATTTTGTTTGAACCACAACGCTGTAATTGGTTCACCCACGTACTACAAAGACAAATAATCGCCAACAGAACCTAAACCCCTAACCTAACCTCTGATTATATATGCACAATACGCTAATATATTATAATATTAATTTATATTTGAGAAAATTCCCGTTTTGAATGAATAGCATGTAAAAATTGATGAGTGCGTCTGTGGGGTCGACCGCTGGATGTAATGGACTTGAGTCGAGGATGGGTTACCATAGAAGACATCCCCGCGGGTACACCGGCAGGCGGGAATGGAGATGACCTGGTCAGAAGGTCAAGAAGAGTACCATGACTGGATCCTGGGAGTCACCGTAACATTCGTTGAGATGCAAGTCTCGTCCATACCATTCACTCAGACCTTCAGAATGCACTCAGGAGAGTGCGAAGGACTTGGTGTTCTTGAAATCTTTATATAACATACATAAATACATGTTTGTTGTTTATCCTAACCGTAGTCGTAGTTAAAAGAGAGAGAGTGTGAGTGAGTGAGTGAGTGAGTGAGTGTGTGTGTGTGTGTGTGTGTGTGTGTGTGTGTGTGTGTGTGTGTGTGTGTGTGTGTGTGTGTGTGTGTGTGTGTGTGTGTGTGTGTGTGTGTGTGTGTGTGTGTGAGTGTGTGTGTGTGTGTGTGTACTGGGAAGGAGTGGGGGGAGCGGAGACAGGAACCACGCAGGGCGCGAGGTTGGACCAGGGAAAGTGGTTCTGCCACTACACACGTACAGGCAAATACACACACACACACACATGCGTGTACACACGCAAAGCCATGTGTACGTCCGTGCAGTGATTCACGGTCTTTGGCCTTCGTCCGTAATATGTCAAGGTTTGTTGCGTGGAGTATGGCAGTGTATGGGAGGATCCGCATGCCTGCTTACCTTCCTGTATTGGGGAACACACTGTGGCCAGGTTCTAATATAGCCACTGTATGGCCAGGTATCCCTATGTGTTCAACAGCTGAGAGTATGTACCCATACTCTCCTGTGAGTACTGGCAAGGCGCAGTACCGGCTTCTAAGCCCCGCCTTTCTAACCACTTTCCTTACGGTTCATATTTCCCCTCTGTAATTTCGTCTTCAAATTTATTCCATTTAATAATGATAATAGTAAATCGGGTCTTCTTGACATCTCTCAGAGCCGCTTGTGCCTCAAATTTCCATTCATTACCTCTTGTGACTGTTTCCAATCTTCAACATAGCCTCAGCGCCAAGTCTCCAATCACCTTACAAAACCCATCCTCCTGATATGATAATACTTTTTGTAACGATGTGGACGATCGTACAAATATCGACGTTGTAGATACATAGAATTAGAATTTGGTACTATTCATTTTATTGTCCGGAAAAATATATTTAAAACCAAACTTAAATATTCCTAGGCTAGAGCCTAGGAAGCATTCCTAGCAGTAGAGCGCCTTAGTTCCTTCTTTGATAATTACTTACTAACTAGTAAAACCCATATATGTACTATATTAAAGCCTGAGATAACGTGTATTAGGCTTAGGATGGTTAGGTTAGGTTTCATTAGCAACATTAATAGAAACCTTTTCCGGTTTGTCCAAATGCAGACATACAAAAGTCTTCTTTCTGTTGGTGCATCACGACTATATTTGTACGAGGGACCACATCGTTACTGTAAGTACTTTCATCTTAGGAGGATGAGCTGCCTTACAACTGTGTTATCGTGTCTCCCGTCTTCCCTCCTCCACCCTGGCCAGTTTGAGGAGCCTCGCCATCGGAATATCAATGGCTCCCTGTACATTTCTGGGCTATTTTTAATTCTGGTGGTTATTTTTTCAGGTTTGGATTGCCGGCGGAATAGCATCCCTGAGGCCAGGTCTTACATGTGTGGCGTTCTGGTGGTCTTTATGTCAAGGGTTGTGAGGATCACCTTGACATCTTCCAGTTTCACCATATGCTTTGCATGTTTGTGTGTGTGTAAATGTTTGTTAATATATGTTTATTGTATGACCCCCATAATCATCCTACAAAATGGTTACAAAGTCACACAATGGGTCAAGGAACGTGTGTGTGTACAGTATTTGTTTATTTACGCCTGTGCCTGAGTGTGTGTGTATGTATGTGTGTGTGCATGTGTAGGGGGGGAGGAGGTATATATCGCGGGCCAGACAGGGTGGCTCCACCAGTCATAGTCCACACTCCGTGCTGGTCATAACTGACTTCTCTCCTCCGGCACCCCCACGGCTTTATTAAACCACCACCACGGCCACCACAAACACCTTCACCTGCCCGGCTGCACCTGGGCCACCAGCCCTCTGAGACATGGACGCCTTGCCGCTATCTTTTATACTGACGCTTCTAATGACAAGTGAGTCCATATATCAGAGTTTATCAATCCGTGGTAAGGGTTAATGTAAGGCGAGTGAGTGAAAATGACACCAAGCAACCAGTGATCTTCAGGTGGAACGTTTGAAGTTGATGTATTACGTCAGAGCGAGGCAGTGTGCCCAGCGCCGCCCCGCCCCCCTCTGCCACCAATGGAATTATTCGTCAGTTCATGTGCTGTTTCGTGAAACTTAAAATGTGCGTGCCAATACAAATATCAAACCTGGGAAGACCTGCAGTTCAGTAGACCAACAACCGATTAGTAATGGGTTCGATTGTCGCCAGAGCGAGAGGGTTGGGCCTGTTTCCTCACACCTGATGCGTCTGTTCACTTAACAATTTACTACATAAGTGTACCCACGACTTATGTGACTTGTGGGTGAGGAAGGTCAGGCCCCTTGACTATACACACCTTGACAAAAGCCTGACAAGACAATTCCTATCCTCGACAGTGAGAAACCATCACAATGTGATCAATGTGTTGAAAAGATTCAGAGTGAAATCTTGTTCCCAAATGTACATATAGTTAAGATAAATAACATTTGTGTATAATTATATGCTATAAAGAAAGTCTTGGTAAATAAGCTAAATCTGACTTAATCAACTATCAAATAATTAGCCTAATACAATGTATTATTGTGGACTAATGCTATGCATTTTTCTACAATAAAACTGCCACTGTATTTGCAAGGTACTATCTATATACAGTAGAATCACCGATCATTGAATCACTTTGATAAAGACTGAGCTGTGGGCCTGCACTTAGCAAATTAATTTAATCTCCCGAGTTAAAACGTTTGTTTAATTAATTTCCCATGCAAGGCAGGTAACCGACATTCCCATTCTGTGAGTGGTAGTTGAGAAAGGCATAGAGGCAAATACTGGGCTCTGGAAGTCAACCTCCAATACTGATTATTGGTTAGGTTAGGCTAGACTAGGCTACGTTAGGCTAGGCTAGGTTAGGTTAGGTTGAGGACAACTATGAGCTGGTACGTACAAGAAGCGGCATGGAGCCTCTCGACATACCGTCTCGTCGTAGACTAGGTCGGGAGACGGGTCCTTCCAGTAGTTGATTAAGACGCGCCCCTGTCGGCCTCCGTGTCCAGGAAAAGCAAAAGTGAAGTGGCCTACACGCGTCTCGCTTTCCACTGGTCTTGTTGAACCTCCGCTGGTGAAACCGCTCTCCAACGGGGTCACGCCGGTAACTACATCCCCGCCCTTACCAACCATTTCGCTCAAAATAGACACCTTTTTTTGTGTGTCAGAGATGTGTCAAGGTAAATAAATTCTGGGTTGTGGGAGGGAGTGGCAGGCAATGCGGAACATATATATGTCCAGCTAGGTAGTAAAGCGCCATATTTATGCAGCAGTTTCTTAAATATTTTAGTAATATTGGTCTACAGTTGTTATTGTACTTGCTATCTCCACTTTATTGACTTGGGTTACTCTGTTTTTTTTTGTTTTTTTTTAAAGAATATCCAGGGATAGAAGGCTCGGAGTTCTAGTCTTCTATTGTAATAGTTTATAATACTTGAGGCTTTTTATATATATTAAAACAGTAGTTGCCTCCCTTAGTTTTAAATGATTTAATTATAGGGTCTCGTAGTACAGTTGGCTTCGTTCTCGACTCACAATTAAGGATTCCAGACGGGATAGAAATGATTGGGCACGTTTATTTCACCTAATACCTCTGTTAACCTATCAGTAAATACGTATCCGTGACTTAGGCAACTGTTGTGGGGTTGCGTGCTGGAGAAGGTCAGCAGTTCGACCTTGTGTAGTGGATTGGACCTCAATACAAGCTTAAAGAATATATATACGCAGATTTCGTGTCCCCGACAAAGAAAATTAATTATTTTTAAGTAACACGTGGAAAAACGTGTTGGGAATAGGCTCGAGATAGTTGTTTGAGTTTCATAGCCATTTACATTGGTTTGTAACACTTATATTATTGCAAGGATTATTTCAATTTATGAAATGAAACTATTGAATTTAATGGCAGCGTTATCGGCTGACGGCATGTTCTCTCGTCTCTAGCAAGGTGTGACAGTTCTCCTTTGATCTCATTGGACGGTAAATTTTTTGTCTAGTTTCATGTTTCCCTTTATTTGATTACCTTTATTTTCATAGTGGTTGTTTTAGCTCTTGATAGTTTCTTAGCATTACTGAGCACCTCTTTGTCGCTTACTTTTGGAAGTGACCCCTATGCTGTATTTCTTCTTATATTCGTATTTTTAAATTGTGATTACTAGAAGTTTGCTTTATGTAAGCCATAGGGTGTTTATCTCTTGGTGATAATTTCTATACTTAGTGTGGGATAGTGTGTTTCAGTTCATTTATTATGCTCCCCATACCTGTTCTGTGGGCGGTAGAGGAAAAGAATACTGAGGCACATAATGGCTCGGGCCGCCTCGGGGACTGATGATGAAATAGTTTCATAATTTGATGTTTATTTAAATTATGAAGGTTGTTTCCTGCTCTCCGTGCAGGCGTTATGTCTCTCGTGTTGTTGTAGTGTGGTAGGTCCTGTTGCTGTTGTAGTGTGATAGGTCCTGTTGCTGTTGTAGTGTAGTCCTGTAGTGGTGAATGCAGGACGGTGACACAGCACTCTCCTGTACCAACCACTACAGAGCCCACAAGTTTTTGTTGATCAAGTTCGTCCTTGAGTACATTGTTTCTTGTACATGTAGGGACTTGGTTTGTTTCCCACTCTTGTAAGACATTCCTCTTGTTTCTTGTTGCTTTTCTGGGATATTTGATTATAATTTTCGTCTTGGGGAAAGCTTACTTAATACTGTTCAGTTTATTTATGTAAGATGGTATCCTGAGCCCACATAATGGGCTCAGGGACTGAATCCCACAATTCATTTAGCTAAGCAAGTTACAATCTTTATGAGCTAGTTACAAACACATTTCAGGTCATCAATGTATTCACAGTTACTCACGGTACCATCGCGGCGACCCCAAGAGAAGCCTAACACCAGGAAAGACATTTTCAGCCGGCCCATCCTGGCCGTGTGGGTTGGTGGCGGGAAGGGGCTAGATTCACGAAGTTACGCAAACACTTACGAACCTGTACATCTTTTCTCAATCGTTGGCGGCTTTGTTTACAATTATTAAACAGTTAATGAGCTCCGTAGCACCAGGAGGCTGTTTATAGCAATAACAACAGTTGATTGGCAAGATTTCATGCTTGTAAACTGTTTAATAAATGTAACCAAAGGCATTAAAGATTGAGGAAAGATGTACACGTTCGTAAGTACTTGCATAACTGCTTCGTGAATCTGACCCAAGGTTCCGGTGTCATGTAACACGTTCAACTACCCCAGTGATCTGTAGGATTGACACCTATACACTGTTTTGTTTTTCCTTTGTTATAAAATAGGATATAAATACAAATCAAAGGCAAGGTACCGAAACACCATAACATTGTCGAATACCACAGGCTACATCAACAGCAACAAACGGAGAGAAAAACACAGCCCCGGTAGCCCCAACAGTACCGGAACACCACCCCCGGTAGCCCTGACAGTAGCGGAATACCACCCCGGTAGCCCTGACAGTACTGGAACACCACCCCGGTAGCCCCAACAGTACCGGAACACCACCCTGGTAGCCCTGACAGTACCGGAACACCACCCCGGTAGCCCTGACAGTACCGGAACACCACCCCGGTAGCCCCAACAGTACCGAAACACCACCCCGGTAGCCCTGACAGTACCGGAACCCCACCCCTGGTAGCCCTGACAGTACTGGAACACCACCCCGGTAGCCCTGACAGTACAGGAACACTACCCCGGTAGCCCTGACAGTACCGGGAGTCTTTTTCCCCAGGATAACTGGGGAAAAAAAGAAAACATGGACAAGACACAAGCAGAATATACAACCTGAAGAGGCACAGAGACAGTAGACGAGTATGTAGACACTCAGATTACTTAATTAATCCCCCACATATACGTGCAATCTTTTCAACATAAAAGTTATATTAAGAATCACCGACAGGAAATTGATCCTCTCACAAAAATGTAACTTTCTCCTTTGACCACACCCAAGTTCTCCATACCTTCACCGTAAGAGGCTGTCACTTCACCGTTATAGCGTATACTCATCCCTCCCACCTAGAAAGTATGCATAGCTGTCTCCTAGATACTTCGATAGCCAAATATATATCTATATATTCATATTTTAGCACCGGACTGCTCCAACAATGAACGTAAACATTGACGATAATGAAAGAAAACGAGAACAATACAAGGGTAGACTTTTCCAAGTAGACGAGCACGAGATATGCTCCTGTCATTCACTCTGAGGCGAACACCTCAGAACACAACTTAACAAAAAATGGTTTATTAACATAATATATGTAGATATGATGTAGTAATTATAATACAAGAAGACCACATGTTTCGCACCAGTCCTTGAGGAGATGAGTGGATTATCGAGGTCAGAAAAGTTTCCCGTTGTGACAGCTAGTTCTGCAGGATCCGGTCGGTTGTACTACTGACCCAACCTTGAAGACTGGTACTGAGTCACAACCACCCTTATTACCCGCTGGGATACGGGTCAATTTATCTATCTTCGTTAACCTGAGTGTTATGTCTCCGGTACGCAAGACAGAGAAAGGACTTTGAAGATTCTATTTACTCATTCTACGTGATGATTGGAGACACTCTAGTCATACTGGAGTATAGTACTGGACGGTAGTGACGTGTAGAGTACGCGTAGCAAGGTTGTCAACAGCATGGACGGCGGCATGCAGTTGTGTCAGCAGGTGCCAGCCTTGTCGGGTCATAAGGTCACAGGCAACACCTCTCCACCCCCTCCCCCAAGAAATTCCTCCAACCCACCACAATCCCTCGACTTACAATCGGGTATCCAAGTTCGATTCTTGGGCGGGATAGAAATGGCCGAACACGTTATCTTTCACGTAATGCCTCCGCTGACCTAGCAGTAAATAGGTACTCATGAACTGGTCAACTGTTGTGGGGTTTATATCCTGGGGAGGGTCAGTAGCTCGACCTAGGGAGACCTCGAGAAGCCTAAAGTATATATAATGATGAAGAATATGAAGACTAAACCATACACACCAGAAGATGAGACGACGATGACGTTTCGGTCCGTCCTGGACCATTATGATGTATCCAGGGGGCCAGATTCACGAAGCAGTTATGCAAATACTTACGAACCTGTACATCTTGTCTCAACCTTTGGTGGCTTTGTTTACAATTATTAAACAGTTAATGAGCTCCGAAGCACCAGGAGGCTGTTTATAACAATAACAACAGTTGATTGGCAAGTTTTCATGCTTGTAAACTGTTTAATAAATGCAACCAAAGCCGTCAAAGACTGAGGAAAGATGTACAGGTTCGTAAGTACTTGCGTAACTGCTTTGTGACTGGCACCAGATCTTTCAATGAACCACAGAAAACAACATGTTGTCTAATGGAGACACGATTCATTTCCTGTGCTGTAATAAACACGAAGAAATCAAAACGGAAACGACATATGAAACAGTCAAATCACACCATAGAAAGAAAAACAAGACCTCAACGTATTGTCAGACCTTAAATATAAACTACCACATCAAAGTAGCTGTCACGACTAGAAAAAAATGCCAGATTAGACAACAAGGACTTTCCCAACAAAAGGTTCCATACTAATGATGCATTTTTAAAGAACTGTTCTTTAGGGTGGAATATTGTTGCACACTCACAGCCCCATTCAAAGATGGTCATATTGGAGGGTGCTATTCGGTATCTGTTGGGTGCTGTTTGCTACCCGTTGTATGCTGGTGATAACAAAGATCATGAGATAATTACAGTACAGTGGGTAACGTTACAATACGTGGTGATGATCTAAGCACGTCAGAGACTTGGAGGTAGTGCAAGCTTGCAGTGTGTGTATTATCATCAACAGGTAAACACAAGGATAATTACCATAAGGTATGTCAGTAGTTTGGCTGACAAAGCTTACAATCAGTGAGGATTACACCAGTAATGGTACGAGCTCGTAGGGGCACCTAATAGCCAAGCTTAAGCCTAGAAACCCAGTATTAACATCTACATTAAGCGGGAACCATTGGTGACGCGGAAGTTTAGTCCATACAGTTGAATGGACTTGAAAAATTTGAATTTTGAATTTGAATATACCAAATAGCAGGAAGTGAAAACTAAAAGGAAGCAAGAGCAGCAAGATAGCCAGGGAATGATGATAGTCACAGCGAGGAAGGGGAAAGGGAACATAAAAGTGAGATGAACCAGAGTAAGAGTGATATAAAGTCGAGGAGGAACCAGTGGCCTACTGACCCCATGGTCGGCCCTCCGGAAGTTGTGTTACGTCACGGTCGCCACACCTGCTTCACCCACGTACACAAGCCTCTGGCTATATATATCCAGTCTCATCTGCATAAACATTATTATTTCATGTCAAACACTGTCAAATCTTTCACGATAAAAGTTAATTTGTAAAGCATTAACGAAGGGCATTATAGTAATAAACATTTATAGGGTGATTTATGTGCAGGAAATCTTCAATTCAGTGATATGAATGGCTTATTTTTTATTAGTTTAAAAAACGAGTTCCCTCCGAACATTCAAAGATAATGATGTTCTTTAACCTTTTGTGGAAGAGTAGAGCCGGTTCCCAGTGAATGTTGTCCAGTTAGGCTACTGTTCCCCCCTACGTCAGCGAACTGACGAATGACCCCAACCATTACATTCTTGACTATAACTATCACTGTGCAATAAGTCCCTCTTGACCTTTCTTCGTAATACTGCCGGTCTCGTTGCTATATTTAAATCGTAGCATTTCCTGCCTTAATTCGTCCGGTGGACGTGCAGACAAATGCGTATACCTGTCATTGTTGGCGTACGCGGCCGACGTTATGCAACGCTATGTTTAGATTTCTCAACATTCATCTCCCACTACACCTATATAGTGCATTACTATAACTTTACTAATAATTCATATATAGCCTCACTAAATAATGCACGTGTAGCCTCGCTAATAATGCATCTGTAGCCTCATTAATACTGCACCTATAGCCTCACCAATAATTCATTGGTAGCATCATTAGTAATACACCTGCAGCCTCATTAATAATACACCTGTAGCCTCATTAATAATACATCTGTAGCCTCATTAATAATACATCTGTAGCCTCATTAATAATACATCTGTAGCCTCATTAGTAATGCATCTGTAGCCTCACCAATAATGCATCTGTAGCCTCACCAATAATGCATCTGTAGCCTCATTAATAATGCATCTGTAGCCTCATTAGTAATGCACCTATAGCCTCACCAATAATTCATCGGTAGCATCATTAGTAATACACCTGCAGCCTCATTAATAATACATCTGTAGCCTCATTAGTAATGCATCTATAGCCTCACCAATAATGCATCTGTAGCCTCACCAATAATGCATCTGTAGCCTCATTAATAATGCATTTGTAGCCTCATTAATAATGCATCTGTAGCCTCATTAATAATGCATTTGTAGCCTCACCAGTAATGCATCTGTAGCCTCATTAATAATGCATCAGTAGCCTCATAGTGGCCTCGACGAGGACAGGAAGCCGGCGGCCTGTCGAAGGTCACCTTCGATAAGGGATGAAGTGGCGGCAACTTTCCCCTTCACTTGGCCAACTTGTGTTTGTAAACAACGGGCGAGTCACGTGCGCGTCCTGCTTTTTGTGAGAGCGAGTGAGCCAGTTGTTGTTTTAGATTCAGGTACTCGGAACAAATAGTTTCAAGTAGCACCCGGTGGGTGCTATTCTTCGACTATTTTAATAATAAGTACTGTATTTAATCATTTAATTGGGTAGCACTGCGGGCTATGGTGAGCCTGTAGTGGGCTTACCTTATTTATTTATTTATGCATATACAAGAATGTACATTGGGAATGTGAGGATACATAATATGGTAATTACAGTCTTGTAAAGCCACTAGTACGCACAGCGTTTCGGGCAGGTCCTTAATCTAAGAAAATTTTAAGGAGGTAAATACTTGCAAAATTTATAGACAAAAAAATGATAACAGTTACATGGAATGAAAAAAAGAAGATGAGAGAAAATTGTAGGTACAGTATATTAAAGCACATAGGTAGCTAAGATTGATTGCAATGACAGCTTGAATGGTAGTTGACAAAAATTGGTAGGCACAATACAGCAGAAACAATATAAACAATACAATACCTGGCACAGGAGCGGGGCTGTAACTGGGATGGTTGAGTGAGCGAGCGAGTGACTGGGGTATCAAGGCAATTAGCACTTACAGCAGTGACCCTAACCCCTACAGGCACGAGCGGGCGGCGGGCGGATTTCAGACATGGAGGGTTCCCCAAGTTCCCAGCGGCGTCGGTGGAAGCGGCAAGCGTGAGAGACGACCTGCCCCTGCCAGAGACGCCCTCCTGCGGTCGCACCGGCTCCCCAAGGATTGTCGGGGGCGCGGTCGCCACCTACGGCAGCAACCCCTGGCAGGTAGACTTGACCCAATTTTCCCTAAGTGTTTCTAGAGCTTGTGTAGCACGCACTTGTGTCGAACAATGTCAAACATTTTCTGATAGTCGAGGAATATGCAGTCTGCCCGTTCCTTCCTCTTGGTTTATTTTCATCTCTTAGAACTCTAATAAGTTTGTCAAACAGGATTTTACTTCCCCTGAAGAGATAGGGGGAACAGGTTAAGGGTTTGCTATCCCGGAGCTGGCATTGGTGATATTATAAACAACATGAATGATATTATGGCTGGTAATGGGAACAATCCCATTATTTGCATTAGCGTGGGAGGAAATGATGTTGGTCGAGTCAGGAGTGAGGAACTGATTCAGAGGTATAAAACAGCCATAGAGTTAGTTAGGAGCAAGGGAGGAATCCCGATCATATGTGGCATTCTTCCAAGAAAGGGAGTGGGAAATGAATGGATATCGAGGGCACTTGGTGTCAATTGCCGGCTGGAAAGATATTGCAAATCAAATGCAATATCTTTCATAGACAACTGGGAACACTTCTATGGAAGAAATGAAATGTATGCTCGTGATGGGGTGCATCTATCGAGAGCTGGGGTTGTTGCTGTTGCGAACTCGCTAGAAGAAGTGGTTAGAGGTGTTTGTTTGGGTTTAAACTGTTAGTAGATAGAGGTATGGGAATTGATTTGGAGGAAGGAGGTAATAAAAGTATGTGTTTGTGGGAGAAAGGAATTGGCAAAACGATCAGGGAAAGAGAAGGTCCGCAAAATAACAATTCACTTAGGGTATATTACACTAACAGTAGAAGTCTAAGAAATAAAATTAACGCATTAAATGCTCTTGTCTGCACAGAAAAAATAGATATTATTGCACTTACCGAAACGTGGATGAATGTAGAAAATAGAGAACTATTAGCTGAATATCAAATATATGGATTTAAACTATTTCACACAGATAGATATATTAGACGAGGAGGTGGAGTAGCCATATATGTTAGGGACAATTTGAAATGTAGTCTCAAAGAGGGAATCAAAACAGAGCCACACACAGAAACTATTTGGATTGAATTAAACGAAAAAGCTAATAATATTATAATAGGAGTAATATATAGGCCACCAAATTTAGACAGAATGGAAGCAAAGCATCTATGGGATGAAATATCTAGAGCATCTAGATCTAACAGTATTTATGTCATGGGTGACTTTAATTTTAGCGGAATAAACTGGTTGAACAAAACAGGGAATAGTGAAGCAGAAGATTTTCTAGAATTAATTGACGATTGCTTTCTTACGCAACACATTAAGGAACCAACACGGGAAAATAATATTTTAGATTTAGTGTTAACTAACAGGGAAACGCAAATTAATGACATCGAAATAGGGAGTGAGCTAGGGAGCAGTGATCACAAAGAAATCAGATTTAGTATAGAATGGAATAGACCAGTAGGAGAAAATTCTGTTAAAGTGCCAGAATTTCGAAAAGCTGATTTTAATAGCCTAAGAAATTTTTTGGGTCAAATTGATTGGAAAGGCTTGGGTATGGGGTGTGGGCCGGTCTTGGAGCGAGACATGAACCCAGCGATAGGTGACTTAAATGGGGATTTCGATGTGGATTCAATATATAACTTATTTAAGAATATTCTAAACAAAGCACAGGAACGTAGTATACCATACAAATTGAATAGATCGTATACTAATGACCCAAAGTGGATAACAAAGAATTTGAAGAACCTTATAGGTAAAAAGAGAGCTTGGTACAAAAGGATTAAAAATGGGGAGGTCACTTTAGAACAGGAATTCGTACAACTGGTTAGAAATGTTAAAAAAGAGATAAGGAAAGCAAAAAGAAACTATGAAGTTTGCATAGCAGGGCAAGCAAAGACAAATCCTAAAGGGTTTTTTCAGTTATATCGTACTAAGACTAGGGAAAGGATAGGTCCATTAAAAACTGAGACAGGTCAAATAACAGATAGTGATGAAGAGATGAGTAGTATTTTTAATAAATATTTTGTATCTGTATTTACTAAAGAGGAACTTAACAATATGCCTTCAGCCGAACAAGTCTATGTGGGTGGGGACGAGGACAGGTTGACGAGTTTAGCAGTTACCAGGGAGGATGTTCTTAAACAAATAGTAAAACTCAAACCAAACAAATCCCCAGGGCCGGATGAAGTGTTTGCCAGGGTGCTTAAAGAATGCAAAGAGGAGCTTTGTGACCCATTGTCAACCATATTTAATAAATCAATAGAGTCAGGCAGAGTGCCAGAGTTTTGGAAAGTTGCTAATGTGATACCAGTTTTTAAGAAAGGAGATAGATCACTTGCGTCTAACTATCGACCAATTAGCCTAACGTCTATTGTGGGAAAGTTACTCGAATCTATAATAGCAAATAAAATTCGTCTTCATCTTGAAAAACATAAATTAATAATTGAGTCGCAACATGGTTTTATAAATGGCCGTTCATGTTTAACAAATTTGTTATCTTTTTATTCTAGCATTGTTGAGGCAGTTGATAGTGGTAAGGATTGCGATGTTGTATACCTTGACTTTAGCAAAGCTTTTGATACAGTGCCACATGAAAGACTGATTAAAAAAATAGAGTCTCATGGTATTGGGGGTGCTATATTAAGCTGGATTAGGGCATGGCTATACCAAAGGAAACAGAGAGTTAGTATAAATGGAATCAAGTCAGAGTGGGAAAATGTTGTAAGTGGAGTGCCTCAAGGCTCTGTCCTGGGACCTCTGTTGTTTATAATATATATAAATGATTTAGATTCAGGTTTGAGTAGCAACATTTGCAAATTTGCCGATGATACGAAAATCGGTAGGGAAATTAATTCGGAGGAGGACTCACTATCACTTCAAGTTGATCTAGATAGGGTTTTGAAATGGTCAAAGGATTGGCAGATGCAGTTTAATGCTGATAAATGTAAAGTTCTGAGGTTAGGTAATGATGATAGAGTTACAAGATACGAGCTAGATGGTGTTGTGATGGCGAAGTCGGATTGCGAAAGGGATCTGGGAGTTATGATTAGTAAGAATTTAAAACAAAAGGATCAATGCATAAATGTTCGTAATAAGGCAAATCGGACACTTGGATTTATTAATCGCAGCGTTAGTAACAAGACACCTGGTGTGGTTCTCAAGCTATATCTTGCTCTAGTTAGGCCCCATTTAGATTATGCAGTTCAGTTTTGGTCGCCATATTATAGAATGGATATAAATTCACTTGAACGTGTCCAGCGTAGGATGACTAAGTTAATTCCCCAAATTAGAAATCTTTCATATGAAGAAAGATTAACAAAGCTTAAGTTGCATTCACTGGAAAGGCGAAGAGTTAGGGGTGACATGATAGAGGTTTACAAGTGGATGAATGGACATAACCGGGGGGATATTAATAGGGTATTAAAAGTATCAACACAGGACAGAACACGAAACAATGGATATAAATTGGATAAGTTTAGATTTAGGAAAGACTTGGGTAAATACTGGTTCAGTAACAGGGTTGTTGATTTGTGGAACCAATTGCCGCGTAACATTGTGGAGGTGGGGTCCCTCGATTGTTTCAAGCACGGGTTGGACAAGTATTTGAGTGGGATTGGGTGGTTATAAAATAGGAGCTGCCTCGTATGGGCCAATAGGCCTTCTGCAGTTACCTTTGTTCTTATGTTCTTATGATTAGTAAGAATTTAAAACAAAAGGATCAATGCATAAATGTTCGTAATAAGGCAAATCGGACACTTGGATTTATCAATCGCAGCGTTAGTAACAAGACACCTGGTGTGGTTCTCAAGCTATATCTTGCTCTAGTTAGGCCCCATTTAGATTATGCAGTTCAGTTTTGGTCGCCATATTATAGAATGGATATAAATTCACTTGAACGTGTCCAGCGTAGGATGACTAAGTTAATTCCCCAAATTAGAAATCTTTCATATGAAGAAAGATTAACAAAGCTTATGTTGCATTCACTGGAAAGGCGAAGAGTTAGGGGTGACATGATAGAGGTTTACAAGTGGATGAATGGACATAACCGGGGGGATATTAATAGGGTATTAAAAGTATCAACACAGGACAGAACACGAAACAATGGATATAAATTGGATAAGTTTAGATTTAGGAAAGACTTGGGTAAATACTGGTTCAGTAACAGGGTTGTTGATTTGTGGAACCAATTGCCGCGTAACATTGTGGAGGTGGGGTCCCTCGATTGTTTCAAGCACGGGTTGGACAAGTATATGAGTGGGATTGGGTGGTTATAGAATAGGAGCTGCCTCGTATGGGCCAATAGGCCTTCTGCAGTTACCTTTGTTCTTATGAATTCATTCTGGTGTTTAGAAACAAAATACAGCTGTTTGAAGTGTTTTGTGAAGTATATTTAGATCAGTCTTAACTGACTTGCTAGGTCTACAGCTCCCATCAGTATCCGCGGTGATACTTTGTCTTTGTTCACATTCAGCTCGTGCGTGAGTGTGTATACTCACCTAACTGTGCCTACAGGATCGAGCACTGACTCTTGGATCCCGCCTTTCTAGCCACCAGATGTTTATAACAATGACTCCTGTCCTATTCCCCTATCATATCTAGTTTTAAAATTATGAAAAGAGTTTGCTTCCACAACCTGCTTCTTAAGTTCATTCCATTTTTCCACTATCACGCTAAAAGAAAACTTCCGAACATCTGTGACTCGTCTGAGTTTCCAGCTTCCACCCATGTCCCCTCGTTCTGTTAATATTCAGTGTGAGGATTTCGTGCGGGCTATGATGAGCCCGTAGTGGACTTACCTGGCACAGGACGGGGCTATGGTGAACCCGTAGTGGACTTACCTGGCACAGGAGCGGGGCTATGGTGAGCCCGTAGTGGACTTACCTGGCACAGGAGCGGTGCTGTGTGTAACCTGTAGGTGTGTCACAGTTTCTTGCTGCCGGATATATAGGCGGGGATGAGGAGAGGTGAAGCACCTCACTTATTGGGTAATTGGTCTATTGCATCTTACCCATCTCCTGTTTCCATGCTGCGGCCCTCATATCGTACAGGGGGTACCATAACCACTTCAAAACAGATCGTCTATAATGATTGCTGTCATGGAGCTTATTAACTAAGCAATCCCTAACGACACTCTTGGTGCAATTTTGGGCATGTTCTCATCAATCACTTGAACATGCTCGGGCAGCGCTGAGCCTATAAATGTGAACCAATAATTACACCTCGCATGTCGTCAGGGATTGCTTAGTCATGGAGCTTAGTTAATAAGCTCCATGACTGAGCAATCCTTGGAGATCATCTGTGGTGAAATGGTTACGGTACTCTGTTCACCTGGGGGTGATCCCAGGCGATCGGAGTTCGAATCCTGGTAGGGTTCTAGAGCTATTAATATGTGTGTGTACATACCCCCCCCCCCCACACACACACAACCATCAACATGACCACCACCATCCCCCATCACCACCACAACCACCATCACCACCAGAGTCCTCCTTCACAGGTGATGATCGAGGTGTACCGACGAGGAGAGGGCTTCACCCACCACTGTGGAGGCGCCATCATCTCCAGCTCCCATATCATTACCGCCGCCCACTGCCTCCAGGTCCCGGGGCTCACTCGTCACGACTACCGCATCAAGGTCATTTCTCCTTCTTGTATATTATTAACACACTTGAGTACACACACACACACAGAGACACTGAGAAGACGGGACACCACGAGCGTAGTTCTCATCCTGTAACTACACTTAGGTAATTACACCAATGTCCAGCTTCCCTATTCTGTATGAAGGATTAAAACTGTTCCTATTAGTGGCTTCAGGCATAGTATGTACTAGCTCTATTTATTAATCCAACATTATATCTGTAACTCATTTTCAATGTACCTTTACCTGAATAAACATCTTATCTTACATAGTATAGATCAGAAGTTAGCTAAGATAGCCTAGACATTTAGCATTGGAATTCGGGAAAAATTCCCAGAAAGCTGGAATTAAGCCTAAACCCGGTGGAAAATATTTTTCAATTACGGTAATTATAACAACACAATAACAATATGACAACTATAATTATTACATAAGTGTTATTATTTGCTGTATCTTAGGAGTAACAGACAAACATGACAATTATAAAGTATCCAGTCATGAAAAATGAGAAATACTAAATTATTTACTAACATTATCGGTTTACTCTTACAGCTTTCTTATAACCTTTATGTATAATTCTTACAAACAAAGCAAGCAAATAAACAACATTTTTTTGTACCAAAAGTATAAATTATCTAGAAATTAATAATTATATTTACGACCCTTTTTTCTCTCTGAAACGATTAACCCGACATTGAACCTGCTAAGGACCACTTTTGTAGAAAATTAAATTTCCTTTTAAAAGTATCCGTTAACTATTTAGCAAAAATTGACAAAAAAAAAAAAAGATATTTGACAAAAACACATTTTCAGCGCCATTTTTTCCCGCCAAGACGGCGCGGAGCTCACGTCTCACGAGAGGGGAAACCTAACAATTCATACAATAGAATTAATACGGATTCAGCTTTCTTGTATTTTTTCCGAATTGCCATTATTTTTTTAGCTTGACTGGGTTACGAGTTCGTCTAACATGCCCATCTCATAAGATGGTTAGTCATACAAAGACTCAGGAGAAAACATGAGATGAGAGTTTAGTCTACCAGCCTGCACTAGCAACAAGAATGTCTTATACAGCTTTGTCTTTTTATGTTCCGCTGTGTTTTCTCTTCTGTGTTTGTGCTGTGTGTGCGTGCGTGTGGCACAGCTGGGCCTCAAGTGTGTGTGGCACAGCTGGGGCTGAAGTGTGTATGGCACAGCTGGGCCTCAAGTGTGTGTGTGTGTGTGGCACAGCACAGCTGGCCCTCAAGTGTGTGTGGCTAACATAACCATCATCCACAGGTGGGAGACCATGACCGAAACGTTTGGGACCCAGCCGAGCAGATGTTTGAGATCGACTCCTGGGTCATCCATCCCGACTTCGGTGTAGGTGAGTACGGGGAAGGAGGCGCCTGAAGAACCGGCGGAAGGGCTGGAGTAGAGGAGGTGGGGGAGGGGTAAGGAACGAGGTGCTGGGTAACCAAGGGTGTGAGGGGGGAAAAGAGAAGAGCCTGTTAATATCTTCAGTGATAACCTTAAGTAATCAAGACTTGCAGAGGTGTAGAGCAATGACGCTTCCAGGGTTGTGGTGAAAACATAGACGTGGTTCTTCAGTAGTTCTTCTTCGATGCTTCAAATGGGCGAGTCTTGTGGAATGACTCGTGTAGTTATTGGCTAAGTACACAATGTCCAGCGCATGTTCCTCACTGCGTCCTGGACATATTTCTTGGTTCTTTATTCCTGATTCACGAATAGATTTCTGCGTGTTTATCTGTGATCTGTCCCAGTCTTAGTCTACTTAAGACTACCATCCAGATCTTTTGACCCAAGAAAGTTAATGGTGAGACTGTTCCATTAACTGTAGTTTATGACTATAACCTGCGATTGTACTCTACACTCAAGTCTCCAAGAGTTGGTAGCTGTGCCTGGATAATGTTGTTATTTCATTTTATGTTGCGTTCTTAATCGAGTGTCGTATTTTAGAATGTGTAGGTGTTTGTGGAAGTTTCATAGTAGATAATAAAGGGGCAAACCACCCTAGCCTCCCTCTGGTGTTACCACTGGTGTAAAGGCAATATAAACCTCTTATCTTTTCCCACTGGTGTAAGGTCAAGAGACCCCTTATATTTCCCCTGGTGGTACCACTGGTAGAAATGCAAGAGTGTGACTCCTAATGTCCCCAATATTGCAATGATAAAAGACTCCTTACACTCCCACCCTGGTGTAAAGCCAAGAGTATGTCCTCATAGACGCAGCTCCCCCCATTGTCTCCAATGGTGTAAAAGGGAAACCTCCCACTGTAGCTCCTCCTGGTGGGGTGACCTCAGAACTGTTGTCAACACTGTAGCTCCTCCTGGTGGGGTGACCTCAGAACTGTTGTCAACACTGTAGCTCCTCCTGGTGGGGTGACCTCAGAACTGTTGTCAACACTGTAGCTCCTCCTGGTGGGGTGACCTCAGAACTGTTGTCAACACTATAGCTCCTCCTGGTGGGGTGACCTCAGACCCGTTGTCAACACTGTAGCTCCTCCTGGTGGGTGACCTTAGAAGTAACCAACATTGTCTCTACAGGTGGTCACTACAACAACGACATAGCAGTGGTGAAGGTGCTCCCTCAGCAAGGCAAAGGCTTCCAGATGTCCAGATTTGTGACCCCAGCATGTCTGCCCTCGCCCTCCACCCCCTACGTGCCCGGCACCAAGTGTCGGGTCGCCGGCTGGGGACTTACTGATGGCAAGTCCTATACTTATCCTGTACCTAATTGTTCTCATAACACATTGTGACTTGCCTCCATGTTCCTGCCTCATACCCAGCTCTCATCTTCTATACTGGCACACAGCTCTCATAGTGTTTCTCTAACCAATTATTTTTCATTTAATAAATATATTTAACATACTAGCCTAGAAAAAGTTAGTTTTGCCCTCTTGGGGTGCGATAGTCGACATTTGTACTTTGACCCGTAGTACCAATAGGCACTGTAACATCATCTTTGAATAACAAGCTGCATCACATAATCTTCCTTAAAGTAGTGCTCTGTACTTTAAGGAAGATTAAAGATATAATAATCCGAGAGATATAATAGTAATTCATTTTGTCAGGGACAGGCAGCCTGTGGATATAAGTTAGACATATCGAGATCTGTGCCAGGTCAAACTACTGACCTTCTCCAGGGTGCAAGCCCACAACTTGACTAACTTCTGGGTACCTACTTTATTTATTTATTTATTTATTTAGTTATTTATATACAAGAAGATACATTGGGTTTGTGAGAATACATAGCATAGTATTTACAATCTTGTAAAGCCACTAGTACGCGCAGCGTTTCGGGCAGGTCCTTAATCTAACAGATAATTTTATCTGTTAGTACTTACTGATAATACTTACGGCTAGGTGAACTGAGGCATTAGGTGATAGGAAGGGAAGGGAATTATCAGGGAGAAAGCACCAAGTCATTACGACTATATAGCACATGGAAGGGGTCAGAATAAGGATTTGGAATGGGATGGGGGGGGGGTTAAGAATAGTGCCGAACCACTTTGACGGTCAGGGATTGAACGCCGAGCTCCGTGAAGGGAGACCGTCGCTCTGCAGTCCAGCCCAAGTGGTTGGATGATAGGAAGCGTGCCCAACCATTTCACTCCCACCCGGGATTCCTGACTGAGTCGACAATGAACCCAACTGTAGTGAATAATATACACTTCACTATATCCCATTTCTCCGGGATTCTCATCTCCTCAGATTCAGTCAAATACAGCAACTTTCATATCTCTCCACAGCTGAGGACTTCTTCTCGAAGACGGATGTGTTACACAACACAGAGATCCTCCTCTTGTCGAACACTGACTGCCAGGAGATGCTTGGGTCCCGAGGCTATGGTCCTGGTATGATCTGTGCAGGATACCTTGACGGGAAGAAGGACTCCTGTAATGGCGACTCCGGGGGTCCTCTTGCGTGTAATATTGATGGTAAGTCATCTCAACTCTTCTGGGTTGTGATGAGATCTGCCATTTATGTGTATTTTATTTTGTGTTTGATAGGGAATTAGGTATACTTAGGGGTGCCTTCTCGCCATGCCCTGTGGCTGGGGGGATTGGTGCCCTGAAGACATAAAACCCTGGCACATAAACACCCTATACCTCCTCCCCCTTCCCGAAGTGGCAAGGGGAGTTAGGGGACAACATCACCAACAACAAAATGACTCTTCAGCCACAGAAGGTAGACAGAATGGTCCTGCTGAAATGAGCCTACATGGCCCAGTTGAATCAAATAATATTACTTTTTAAGCTTTCCATATAGGAACAACAATTTTTTTTTAATTATACCTTTTTTCTGCATAAGATGAAGCTTTTAGGTCTACAGTATGTACAGATTTTATTAATAACAATCTCTCGCAGGTCATGTGCTCGCCTCACACCTCCTGGTTTCTTCATCACAATGTTTACCCCAGAATCTGCAAAATGTTTTACAATCAAATCTCTCAATAATTGCTGGATGCGTACCTCGCGGGCAGTCCCTGGGTGGGGAGGATTGTCTGTGGATCGATCCTTAACAATTCACCTTTATTGACCCAGCAATAATTGGGGATCTGGTTGTAAACCGATTGGTGGTTTGTGTTCCAGGGATAAACTAGTGGGGTATGGCTTAAGATGAGCTATTAGAAGGGAAAGTTCTAAGCCTGTTTATAAGTCACAAGCCATTTTCTGTACACACTTGCATAAAAAGCAAGATTAAGACAGCATATGAATAACCTCCAGTGCTGCCCAATACTGTATTTGAAATCAGGTTGTGTGGGTTGCCAGGCGAGCATGTCGACCACTGCAACACGGTGCCCCTCATAGCACTCAACCTTCACACACTGCATGCACACAGAAGGTGACACAATTACATCACATGTCAAATGTAAACACATCCTATTAGGAATAATGCTGCACATTCATTTGTTTCACTGTAATTATAATTCTGTGTAATATGTTACAGGTTCATACACTCTGATGGGCGTGGTGTCGTGGGGCAAGAATTGTGGCAAGGCTCGCCAGCCAGGAGTGTACTCACACATACAGTACTACCTGGATTGGATCCACAGTGTCTTATAAACCAGGAGGACCTACAGTGATGCTGGCCACTCCCTCGTCGTGCTGCCTCGCCTTGCTGTGGTCTCACCTACAGTGATGCTGGCCTCTCTCCCTCCTCGTACTGCCTCGCCTTGCTGTGGTCTCGCCTACAGTGATGCTGGCCTCTCTCCATCCTCGTGCTGCCTCGCCTTGCTGTGGTCCCCTTCATCAGTTGGGCTGTACTGTGCTTCACACATCTTCAGCACTAGCTTACAAACAACTAGCCAGAATGAAAAGGAGATGAATAATATTAGATATAAAGATGGCGAAGATAGCCAGCAAGTTCAGTAAAGACAAAGTTGTTGTAAAGATGGTGAAGGTTGTTTGCAAGGTCAGTAAAGTGGTGAAGGCAGTTAGCAAGGTCAGTAAAGTGGTCACAGTAGTTTGCAAGGTCATTATGGACTATTTACAAAAAAACAGTAGCCATTATTATGCCTACAGCTACCCTAGTTTTAGACAATTTAATGATGCCAAATACAATATTCTCGTCACATATTTTGCACAAGAACTGAACAGGCCTGACTCTAATAAAAACGAAAGAGAATAACACAAACTTAATGAGATTAACTAAGCAATTACGATATAAATTTTAGTCATAACAATTCCACGAGTTTCCTAAATACTGCAGAGCATTTAGGATGCAATGTGTAAATACACATTGAAACAATCGTGAATGTTTCTCAAGTGTCCCTCAATGAATTGGGTGGATGGGATGAAATCATGATTCAACACTAGCAAAATCTTTGCCACTGTGTTTAGGACTATTTAATATGGGCAAGTTCTCACCTGTACACTGTACTGGATGTATGGAATCGACTTGAGAATGGTCCAGGATGGACCGAAACGTCGTCATCCCTTCACCTTCTAGTGTGTGGTTTGGTCAACATTTTTCAGCCACGTTATTGTGACTCATCGCCTGCATATGTATGCATTAACAACCAACGTTATCATCCACAAATTACATATAAAGTTCATACAGAAAGTCATCAGATAAACATCATGCCAGAGGAAAATGTCCCTGAATGTGCTTCACAGTTTATGCAAGGCTGGATGACAGCAGTGGTGGCTGACACCAGTGGTGGATGACTCCGGTGAGGAACAACCTTCCTGGAAAGTTGAGATATACATAGCCGTGATAAAAAGGTTGACGAAAAACGCCACCATTGTTATGTTGTTATATTAAGAACCGAATCCAATACCAGTTTGATTACTAAATAAATGATAAATTTGTTGAGATACTTTAAATGTGTAATTACTAGTCTCTTGTCTTCTTCACACAGCACTTGCTACACAAACTAGGCCTAGTAAGCAAGGACAGTAAGCAGGTTGCCAAACAGCCAACACGATTTTGAATATAAGTAATAATAATTTGTAATAATTTTCTATCTCTTCCAAACTTTCAATGTTCCAGATGAAAAAACAGTACATTAACAGTACATCAGTATGCCTGTTATTTCTAAACTATTCCTAAGCAAATTAGTAACAGAATGTAAACAATACAATATTTTTATTACATTCAATACAGACAAATGTTGTCATACTGTAAAACATACAAAAGTAGTCTGGTTATTGGGGAAAATTACCCTTTGTGCACTAGGCCTAGTTTTTGTAGTTTGATTATTGTGTGTGTGTGTATATATTTATATACTTTACAACCACTAGAAATTAGAAACATAATGAAGACATTTGACCATCATGGACTTCTGTTTCTAATTTCAAGTTGTCTTCTACACATATGTGCACAAGTTTGCAAATACTTAATGCCTCATTCCTTCACGGAAGTGAGTGACTATGATAATTTAGGACATGTTAGCCAAGTGAGAGGGTTGAACGCGTGTGTGAAGAACACGATTGGGTGTGTGCGCGCGTGTGTGGTCAAGGTGTGCTCTAAATCTTCATGTGTGTGTATACAGGCTCTCTGATCATGCATAATCAGATTTACCTTATTTAAATTACAAATACAGCATATGTTATTTATTTTCTTATCGTCATTTTCTTATGTATGAATGAAGAATTTTGTGAAATGTAATGTTAATCTAAATTGTGATTTTATCTTAATCACCCTATTTGAAGTAATCATATTGTCAGCACAGATGATGCAATAAACTGGTACTGAGCAGCAGGTGTAGGCTACTGTTATGGTACTGAGCAGCAGGTGTAGACTACTGTTATGGTACTGAGCAGCAGGTGTAGACTACTGTTATGGTACTGAGCAGCAGGTGTAGGCTACTGTTATGGTACTGAGCAGCAGGTGTAGGCTACTGTTATGGTACTGAGCAGCAGGTGTAGACTACTGTTATGGTACTGAGCAGCAGGTGTAGACTACTGTTATGGTACTGAGCAGCAGGTGTAGACTACTGTTATGGTACTGAGCAGCAGGTGTAGACTACTGTTATGGTACTGAGCAGCAGGTGTAGACTACTGTTATGGTACTGAGCAGCAGGTGTAGACTACTGTTATGGTACTGAGCAGCAGGTGTAGACTACTGTTATGGTACTGAGCAGCAGGTGTAGACTACTGTTATGGTACTGAGCAGCAGGTGTAGACTACTGTTATGGTACTGAGCAGCAGGTGTAGACTACTGTTATGGTACTGAGCAGCAGGTGTAGACTACTCTTAAGGTACTGAGCAGCAGGTGTAGACTACTGTTATGGTACTGAGCAGCAGGTGTAGACTGCTGTTATGGTACTGAGCAGCATCAAAGGCTGGTACACATAGACAAACGTTACATTTCACAACATTGAGCAGGAGATGGGATGGTGTCACAGAACATAATACTGAGCATTTGTCATTTGAGCAATATGAGACCATGTAACCTTAAATTGTATGCCAGTCTAATGTCTCTATATCAAAACCTGTGATTTAGTTAAGTTGTACAGCACTGTGTGGGAAAAATGCATCGATTGAACAAATCTTGCAATTTCTGGTTTTCAGTGCTATAGTGTTGTTAGTATCTGCATCAACAGCAGCAGAGCTTTTTAATTGGTTGTTGAACAATAAGTTGAACAGTTTTGTTTTACCTGTCATTGACAACAGCATGCCTAAGATGCAATGAACTTCTGTCCACTTACAAATAACTTCCCATCTTCTTATCTTTACTATTGTATATTATATACAGTAACAGTATTTATATCTATTTTTTTTAAGTCTTACTATATTTTAATGATACAATTTATCTATCTTTGCATATGACATTTAAATGTTGCCCAGACATAAATGAGATTTGGACACATGATTTGCCTGTGAATACCTAGTCAATGGATTAAAAGTCTATACATTTATCTGTTGCATTATTACAGACACCATCTTTTTGTTTATATATGTGCATATATATATATACAGTATATATATGTTATATGAGTCATTAGCCCTTGGACCCTGTCTTTTTAACCGAAGCATATTTTTTCTCAATGCCTACTACATATATTTCTCTCCAACACACACGTGCGCACACACACCATGCATGTGCCCCACGTTACAGCACATGTGAAAAAGCTTGCAGGGGGGTTTGGGCAAAATATGACCCATCGCCGTTTTCAGTAATTGGCATATTTTCGGTATAAAAAGTCGTAATTTGAGACTGAAAATAGGTGCAGAGTCAGAATTCGGCTCAAAAATCACGCTCAGGAGTCAAATTTCCGACATTTCAGATATTTTGAAAACTGCAGGGGGGTTTGGGCAAAATATGACCCATTGCCATTTTCAGTAATTAGCTTATTTTCGGTATAAAAAGTCGTAATTTGAAACTGAAAATAGGGGCAGAGAGTCAGAATTCGGCTCAAAAATCACGCTCAAGAGTCAAATTTCCGACATTTCAGATATTTTGAAAACTGCAGGGGGGGGTTTGGGCAAAATATAAAGTAAAGTTACATATGGTTGCTCTCTAGGTCAAGTGTTATCGAGTCCCCGTTTAGAGGCATGTAAACAACAGCAGTCAGGACATAATAATGCCATAAAAACAGTTTTATCAATTTTATATTGAAACAAAAATGTCAGCAAGTTTCGACATGGTAATTATGTCCATTACCACAAGATATTGGTGTATACTGAACCACTGCCAACTAAACCAGAGGACAGAGGCAGCAACAATTATAATAACCGCACTATTATATACAACTGATAATGGCCAATAATCCACAACCATTCTTCCTTTATATTATTTATAAAAATACTAAATAGTTAGTGGATAATATCAGCCAATTACATCAGTATGTTATATATTATAATGAAAATAAAGAGAATCATGTCTCACTGTAAACCAAAAACCATAAATACGTCACATTGTCAACGTGTCGGAGAAATTTAACATATTCACAGGTTTTCAAAACTAGCAAAATGTATTAAGAATACAAATTTATGTGTAATAAAACAGATGACAAGGTGAAATATTACTGGAGGTTTTTAACAAAGCTACATATTCTATACCATGTGACCCACAGAATGAGTTATTGACACACTTAACCCAGAGGGAGGATCTTTCAAGCTTTGATTCTCACTTAAGATAAACAGAGAAACTCAAGATTTGAATGTTAAGCTTGATACTATAGTTTGCAATCATGTACACTATACTGTAGTGGACAGCAATTCCACACACACAAATCTCTCAAATTAATTTCCCTCTTTCCTACACTTGGGGTGGCCAGAGATAACTAGGTTAAGTAACACGGACACGACAATTGCTTAGGGGATAGTCAAGTACAACAGAGATTAGAAACCATAGAATACAATGCAAAAAAGTGTACTAGAGATGATTTAGGTGGAAACAATTCCGTGGAGAGTTGAGCAACAGAGCTTGTTGTGGGTTACCAGTCATACGGTATGTGCTGCACCATCTTATGTGCGTCTTATTTCTTGCTAGCATTAGTGTTCACTGTCTTTCAAGAACTTGTTGTATGCTTCTTCATCCATCAGCTCGTCTATTTCTGCTGGAACTGTCAACTCTAACTTGAATAACCATCCTGTAACACCAGATTTGTATTTAAAGAACATTTTATTACAAATTAAGTCAAATTTGTAAATGTAAATCTGCAATTAAGTGAATTATATGTATATACAGTTCTGTATAGTAGAACCTCAAACATAATAATTATGTCTAAATGCACTGCAATCTGTCAGTCGTCTATAAAGTTTTTTTTTTTTTTACATTACTGTATATTGGACAAAATATGGACTTCAGATGATATATATATTTTTTTCCAAACAAAATATAAAGTGTGTTGCTCACCAAGTCAAGATCCTACTAAACCCTAGTTAGAATCGTGTACAGACAGGCACATGTTTCACTAGCACGTGCCTGTCAGGTGCTAGTGTTTCACTAGCACCAGTCTGACCCCTTGCTGGGTCAGACTGGTGCTAGTGAAAGACTAGAGAATACTCAATCCATTCAAGTATCAAAAGAAGGAACCAAGTTGGGAAGATTATGTAGTGCCGTCTGTGTCACTGGATATTCAAAAGGTTCTAAATATCACTCAAGATGCCAATTTAAGAACAGAAGGAAATTAGGCGAGTGATACCAAAGGTATTTTTTCACCACTGAGGGACAAATACCCCTACGAGATATAAGAAAGCAAGACATACGGGCATTCTCTACATGCAGGTGCACGACTAAGTAGAAGAATACAGTTTTGACAAAAGGAAGCAGGACGTTGTTCCACTGACCGAGTTAAGTAGGTGTGATTGATATGCAACATAGCCAAAGCCATTTCCCATTGCCTATTACCGTGGTAGGATGAAAACCAAAGGAAGAAGTCAATTTTAAGAACATATAGTTCATTACCTGTAATGCCAGTCTACCAACCCTGCCAATGATCATGTACAGTATTGCAGAATGAATGGCTGGGTTAGAAACCCAAATAAGGAACCCCTTTTTGGGAAACGTTGCAAGCACAAATGGTCTCCTTAGCACCAATGTTCACATGTTTATACATGGTAACTAATATGGCTAAGAACCCAACAAAATTCTACTCTTCTGTCTGCTAGAGACAAGAACAAAGGTGAGCTTCTTCAAAAAGCAATTAGATAGGTTCTTGCAAGAAGTGCCGGACCAAATGGGTTGTAGTGGATGTGGGCCTGAAGGCTTCTCCATGCAACAGCCTGATGGACTAAGTTATCACAAGTCGAACCTGGCCACAGGCCAAGTTTGGAAAGTAGAACAACTCCCGGAACCCTCTCCAGTGGGTTAAGGAGAACTTTATCAATATACAGTACCCTAAATCATCTGTTTGACATCTATCACATTCAAGATATCTCACTCTTTAAAAAGCTCTAAATGTCAACTGAAAGCAGCACATGCAAGTGTGGATATGTGCAACAAGAGTCAGTGTGTGACGCCACCTCCAAAGCGTCACGAACTAATGACTAATGATGCTACCAACTCAACACTCAACCAAAGCATAGTAGGAACATAACGAGTCATTGGTGATGATGCATTAACAGGAACATATTAGCTGATGATAATCTACTAGGAAAGATAAAGATTTAGACAACTGTCATGCCCTTCAAGATGACCTGGATAAAATGAGTATGGAGAACACTTGGCAGATGAAATTCAACATTAATAAATGCCATGTTATGGAATGTGAATTAAGAGAAAATAGGCCCCACATAACATGAAATAATGTAAAAAGGCATTAAAGAACTTGGACAAAGGAAGATACCTCTAGGGGTCTCAAAGGAAGAGACCAGAGGACCACAAAGGATATTGTGAGATGAGCCTATGCTGCACTTTCCAACTTCATAATTGGTTTTAAATATATGGACGGTGAAATACTGAAGAAATTGCTGACTACTTTTGAGAGACCAAAATTGAAATATGCAGCAATTATCTGGTGTCCATATCTCAGAGAGATAATCAGTTAACTGGAAAAAGGTGCAGACATGCTATTAAATGGGTTCTGGAACTGAAAAAACAAGAGCTATGAGGAGAGGTTAGAAGTGTTAAATATGCCAAAACTAAAAGATTGAAGAGGAAGGGAACTGTCAGGAGAAAGTGCCAAGTCACTATGACTATATAGCACTTGGAAGGGTTCAGGATAATGATTTGGGATGGGGGAGGAGGGAAGGAATGGTGCCCAACCACATGGACGTCAGGGATTGAACGCCGACCTGCATGAAGCGAGACCGTCGCTCAACCATCCAGCCCAAGTGGCAAGACCAAGAACATTCAAGGAAAAGAAGCGATTCGATCACTACGTATAAAATAGTAACAGTAATCGGCAAAATTGACATTCTTTAAACCTACAACTTCAAGAACAAGAGGACATAGATTCAACCTATGGAAACAAAGAGGGTAAAAAAAAATTAAAAACATCTCTTTTGAAGACTTTGATCAGGCCTGCAGGGGCCCTCCCAGAAAAAAACATTATAATGCCAAATTTGTCCTTATAGAGTATTGTTATTTCTTGTTATTTTCCATTTCAATAAGAATAATGAATGCTTATTTCATATTATCCATTAAAGCAATCATAATCCTGACAAACTCTGAACATGAACTATACTAATAAGTAATTCCAAAGGATATGGATCTCTACTCCAGGTGTCTTTTTCCTTTCACAGTTGCCAGGCCCAAACTCCTATTCTGAAGGCCAGACATTGGGATGAACATTCTAGGAGGTTCAAAGAATTGTTTCAATATACTGTATCTTTTAAAATTTGCCTATAGGAGTTAACATTTTTCCATGAAGTCAGCATTCCTACTAATAGCAATGAAAGGGGTTAAATTTTCCCTTTCACTAGCTACTTCAACACATTAATATTTAGTTCACACAATTTCCTCCATTCACTATCATAAATTCACCTGTATGCACATGAATAGTCTTCTCTCACATCTCGGTAATATTTTAAACTGGCCTCCGTGACACACTCGCACGCTGTGCCTCGCAACCTCCATAAGACACAGGAAATCTGGGCTTGGAACCCAGGTTGGTCAATTGCTGCAGCCTTGTGGCAGCTAATGGGGGTTAGCCAGGCATGCAAATGACAACCTCCATTTGGCAAAAACTTGTCATCTCCAAGACAGGGCTGGGAAAAGCTCCATGCTTTGATGAATGCCCATCTGCCACTGGGCTGGATTGTGTTTTTCTCTTGTGACTTCCAATCACCCGTTGTGACCTTGCAGGAATGCTTGAATATTCCCTGTGGCACCAGTGCCTGAGTATTTTACTGCCTGATTGTTCATGATCCTGTCAAGTGACAAAACCAGGGTTACCCAATAGGCTTCTGGCATAAGTTATAGGAAAACTACAAAACTAAGAGTATAAGATTTTCTACATAATAAAAACCAAAGCCTTCAAAATGTGGGATATACCTTCATCATAACAGCTCTGGTTAATAAGTGCTGGAAGATCCTCAACAGCAGTGTTGATGGCAGTCACTTTGCCAGACACAGGAGAGTAGAGTTCACTCGCAGCCTTCACACTCTCAAGCGCGCCACACTCCTCTGTACACATTTGACTAGTATTAGCAATAGGCTCATTAATTAAAACAAACTTTATTAACAGTAAAATGCTAGAAATTCTTTTTGAAATGTTAAGGCAACTTCCATCATTTTTTTAATTCTAATTTCTCTCTCGGTAAAATATAAGGTACAAGTAGTGGCTCGCACAGATCAACCTGTGCATGACTGATCCCTGCATTCCTTCATCAAGAAACTCAATTTAATTCCTTGTCTATTCCTTAGTTACAAAAACAAAATTCTTTGCTTTACTTAGAAAATATAGAAGGGTTATGCAGCTACTATTTGCCTACTTGGTTTAAATTTTGAAATGTAATAAATATAGAGAAAGCACAGTTTATTCAAAGGAAATGGTTCCTGAAACCTTGCACAATATTATGTTATAGATATGAAAAACTTCTCTTTCACTTGCTTAATTTCTGCTATGCATGAAAATATAATTAAATTGCATTTTAAACACTGGAATGTATACGTCACGTGAGTATTGATGCTATAAATACAAAAGAAAAATAATTAATAGAAACAAACTGTACCTACTTCAGGTCAGCAGCAATCTATGTAAAACTCATATCTACATAACTGCAACGTTATTTAATGTACCCTCAAACACTGATGGATAAAACCTGACCCTATTTATCGGTGAATTTACTTGACATACTGTACATTTCTTTCTGGGGGGGAGCCACATGGGACTTCCCCCTTAGAAAGGTAGGTTGCTGATGAAGAAATTTATATTACAGATACCATAATAACCATAAACATTGCTTTGATGTGCTTATACAATTGCATGTATTCACTACAAATGATAAGCATAAATTATCAATCCCAGCTCAGTTTGCTGGCAGGTAAAGTAACACTTAATAGAGCACCCACGCATGTGAAATCCCACAGCTGTGCATTCTTGTTAATATGCAACAGTGGGAAGCAGTGGATGCTGTCCTTCATATTAAGTCTACAGCATCAGCTCCTAACCAGTTACACTATGTTATATTATACATATATATATATACATATATATATATATACATATATATATATATATACATATACAGTTATATGACAAAGTGCTGGGAAGATGGGACACCACGAGCGTAGCTCTCATCCTGTAACTACACTTAGGTAATTACTAGTGGCAATAGCATAATGATAATAAATCATCCTTATTTCATTGGGTTATAGCAGCTTGTCCTCGAGTTTGTTAGTTCTACAAGGAACTCACATACACCTAGTGCATTTTACTACTACTTTACAGTCTCCGTGGTGTAGTGGCAAGACACTCGCCTGGCGTTCCGCGAGCGCTATGTCATGGGTTCGTATCCTGGCCGGGGATGATTTACTGGGCGCAATTCCTTAACTGTAGCCTCTGTTTAACGCAACAATAAAATGTGTACTTGGATGAAAAAACGATTCTTCGCGGCAGGGGATCGTATTCCAGGGACCTGCCCGAAACGCTACGCGTACTAGTGGCTGTACAAGAATGTAACAACTCTTGTATGTAACTACTATTTTTAGAGTACCTTCATGTACTGGGCCTAGTGATTATGAGAAGTGTTCCTCCTCCTTTTCTTCAACCACCTGGATTAGGATTATTAAGGTTCCTTTAATAGTCTTTTGGTACACTGGCAAAAGTGAACCTTTTCAATCTTTTCTTTATAATTTGGTTTAAAGCATACATGCTGAAAAAATATCAGTTTTTTTTAATTAAATACTTTTAACAATTACAACAAACTCAATATACAAGTTGTAGACCATAGTTGCCTCCCCCCCCTAAAAAAGTTGGCAATAACTTCATAAATTTCAAATTTAGCTAAAAAAAAATTGTAATTTAAAAACTTATAATTTGTTAACAAATAGGGGGCAGGCAGCCAACCGGAAATTTGATCCCCATATCTCTGAAGCTAATTAATCAAAATTACTAACAATTTACACAAGTTAATAACTCATATTCAACTTCAAGTTTCAGGAAAATCCAAGATGGGACAGTGGAGTTTTTTTTTTTTTTTTTTTTGGGGGGGGGGGGGGGGGAGAGAGGAACATCTATCCTGGAATGTATCTATTCAAAGTTCATGTCTCAAAGCGGCCCATTTGCAATACAATGCTCAAATAATCTCCGCTGGTAAATTATTGCTAGGCTGTCGGAGACAACCCAGAGAAAATAATGACAAAAAAAAAAAAGCCAGCTAAAAACTAACAAAATTACTGTATATCCCATCTATATGCCATATCTTATACACTACACAGCAACATAAGAGAACCAGAAATCATCCACAGCAGCACTACACAGCTTACAAACAGTATCAAGTAAAACTATTACACTTTGCTACCAATAACTGTAAACCTTCACTTTGCTTTTTATTTACAAAAATATAGTTTCTTGGGGGGGATGGGGGGAGGGCCACCAGATAGAGGTACAGGTACTTACCCATTTGTTCATATGCGGTACCCACTTCTGGCAGCTGAGCATACACAATATCTCCGAGCGATTCCTGAAATTGGGAAAAATGTATCGGTAAATATAGAGGGCTCTCGAGTAGCAGCTTGGCAAATGATCAATACAAGGCAGTAGTAACTGGTTTACCCAGGGAAGTAGAGAATGTACTTTTGTTTGATGCGCGTTTACAAAATTACCCTAATCCACAGGAACTTCATTTCTGGAGTTCAGAATACCAAGGTTGTTTTAATTTATAGTTTTTAATGATTTCAGTTTGATAAAGCCTTAAATAACAAAAGCCACAACTTTTAGCAAGTAACTTTCATAAACACTTGGTTCATGCTTACAACAATGATACTACCCTACAATAACATGTTTAGATATTACCAGTAAAAGTCATACACTACCTTTACAGGTACACTAATGCTTTATATGTTCATGACTACACATGAGAGACCATTGCATATACTGTATTACACACACATTGATTCTCCCAGCAAGAGTTCCGTCATGTCCTTCAAAGAAAACTGCCTGTAAACCAGTATTTACAAGCTTTTGTTTTTTATCCTGCTTCATTAAATGCATGTTTGTCACACGCACACAATCTCTTCCATCCTGTACTTTGCCCTACTTTCCATATCAATTTTCTTTTGGAAACTATAAATATATTTTGTATAACATTTCAAAATTGTGTGGGTGTTGCAGATTAGGACCTGCTCAAGTCTGATTTAGGATTTTTGGTTGACTTGCCTGTTCTTTATGCAGGCGACTCTTGCTCTGCTAGGATGTGCCAAACTGAATGGTGTTGGAGAGTGCCCAGGTTATTCAGCCACTCCTGAATAATTTAGGCACTCTCCAAGCAGCTGAGCAGGAGCCAAAACTTCCCTTGCATGTTTACCCCCCAGGGCCAGGTTTGACTCCAGGCTCTGGACCAGTTTCTCCAGTTTTATCCTTCTTGTCACCAAAGTGATTATCAAATGCAGGCTCCATTGGCCCTTTAGTGGCTCCTGGTTTGCTACTTTTCTGGCTTTTCAGGAACTGGTCCTGTGGAGCCTTCCCTTGGACTCTATCCTTTTTATGGACTGTTTTGGATTGGGGCTTTGTGACCAGCATTTATCAGGCTTCTCAGGGTCATTGAGTACACAGTATGGTGTGCTGGATTTGCTGCAGTGGAGGCTTAATTTGAGGCTCGTTCATCTTCCTCTGGGATTAGCAATTCAGTTCCGTTGCAACTGCTACCCAGTGGTTTATTGCTTGAATCAAGGAGGGCTCACTTCGGTCCTTTCCTTTGCTGGGCTGGACTCTCCAAAAGACTTGTCCTCTGGATTCTCATGTGGTGTCCAAAGTTCTCGTGGACATTCTCTCTCACTTCTGTTCCATTGCCACAGTAGATTGTTGGCAATGAGTCCTTCCCTTGGATAAGGGAGACAATCAGCTGCCTCTTTACATTGGCATGGAACTGAAGGCTCCTCTTATAATGTGGTCCATTCCCATATCACAAGGTTCTTGCAGTAGATGTTTTTCCACTGA